>NW_028152089.1:30000-137005 GCF_964638095.1 Poromitra crassiceps
TTCCATACATGTTCAATATAATGTTTGTCATTTTTAATTATATGAGACATATGCTTTTTATAGATGAATATATGCCATTATATCTATGTTTTTTGTATGTAAAATGCATTTAATTTAAAAGAAAAGTATGCTTTCTTTATATGTTTTTTCTAAGATTGTTATATGTCAGCCAATTAATATTACCATATAGGTATAAAAAACATATACATTATATATATGTTTTTAGTATGTTAAGTGTATGGTAAAATATACTTTCTTTATGTTTTTTTAATACAATTTTTATATGTCTGACAATAAGAAATTACCATAGCAGTATAAAAAAATATATACTTTATTTATACAATTTCATACAGGTTTCTGTTGTCAAAAACGTTGTTAATAATAATAATAATGATAATAATATTTGTGCTTTTCATACAACTATTCACCTTATGTAGAAGAGACCGTCTGGCTTGAGAGACTAACAGGAAGTGTAAATACAATCGGAAGTTCCGATTGTTCCGATTGTATTTACACTTCCTGTGACTCATACACCTAGTCTGACTCATAATCCAAGTCAAACTAGTTTGAGCAGGTAAAACTGCAAGCATTTTGAACAGTAAGTCGTGATACGATGGGTCAAGTGGGCGGGGCTATATGAGGTGAATAGCAACAGTTTTCTTTTCACACTTGGAGCAACTGCAATGTATGACACCACACAAAATCAACGAGTAAATAGATGAGACATGAAAGTTTGTTAGTAACTAGGAATTGGCAGATAATTTACTAATACATTTAAATTACACAAGATTAATAATGAATATACAGTACATTCATTTGAAAGAATTCTGACTAAATAAATGGCTTAAAGGGGATTAGGGAATGTCACAAAATATGCCCAAGGACACTTAAGGACAGTTGACAGTTGGACAGGCATTATCTACTCACCCACATGCCAGTGGAAGGTCAGGTGAAGTTTTTTAGTCCACAAAACATTCCTGGAGCCGACACAATTTCTTTTCTTTTTTTTATACAGGGGTAGTCTCACTGAGAGCAATGCTCTCTTTTTCAAGAGCGTCCTGTTCACATTCACACACACACACTCACACACACACACACCTGGAAGCTGACCAGTACAAGCTGTCCAGTACTGATCTGTTGGCCACTGAGCAGCTCCACTGGAGCAGTTGGGGTTTTTTCACTTTCCCCACCCAGATTTATCCTGCCGGTCCCGGAGATTGAACCGACGACCTTCCGGTCACAAGCTCGCTTCTCTATCCATTGGGCCAACATTGAAGTGGATGTGACCAACTTTCAAACTTTCTCGTAATCCAAGTGTCTGAAAGCCCTGAGATGCCAAGTTGACTTGAAAAATACGGCCTTTACACAATGTTTTTCGCTGAAATGTTCATACTGTAGCTACATAGCTCCCAGTCGTGTCCATGTTAAAGGAGAATTCAGTTTTTTTACACCCCGGACCTTATTTCCAGCTTAAAATATTATGTTTTACTCACCCAGATAACTTTGGTATCATTCGGATCCCCATAGAAAATATTCACATCCGAGTAGAGTCCTGGAACAGTCCAAAATTGGCGAAAACGGGACATACAAAGTACACACTGTAACTAACAATTTCTGCAATGTAGCGGTTCATATCCTCATATCGTCCATAAACGAATGTGAATCGGTCTATTCTCATCCGGGCTGCCTCGGTTTCCTAATCCGGGGTCTGTGACTCCAACAGAGGCATTCCTCGTCTGTGGGCATACAGTGGGTTATAGCGTCCACAGGAACACCACCACCAGTCACCATTTGTTCTCGGCCGTGCAGCGGCTTGTTCGTCCTTGGCCTGTTGTTCCTCTCTCCTCGTCGTCCGCTCTTTTCAAGAAATGCCGCCAGTGCGCGGTGACTCCCTGGTAGACAAATCAGTCAGCAGGAAACTCACGAGACTTCAGCGGGACTTGAGCAAGAGTTGGATTCACAGACCCCGGATAAGGATATTGAGGCTGCCCGGAGGAGAATAGATGGATTCACATTCATTTATGGAAGATATTATGAGGATATGAACCGCTATGTTGCAGAAAATACGTTATTTACAGTGTGTACTACATATGCCCCGTTTTGGCCAGTTCCAGCACTCTACTCGGACCTGAATATCTTCTATGGGGATCCGAATGAAACCAAAAATATCTGGGTGAGTAAAACATCTTAGCTGGAAATAAGGTCCGGGGTAAAAAACCAGAATTCTCCTTTAAAGATCTGAACTAGTGCACAAGCTTGAAAGTGCATACATGCTGCATGCACTCTTCGTCTGGATCTCAACTGCTCCGTTGAATTCCAGGTGTGTAGCAAACACTTTTCACAAAAATCCAGGAAAGAGAAATGGAATTACTCGCGCACCCACGTTGCTCAAGAAGAATCTGCAGGTTCTGGTTGTTTGAGGTGATGTGAGAAGAGACGTCCAGCGGTCGTCAACGAACACACCTCGGTTCTTGGCAGTCGGGGATGGAGCCACGGCTATGTTCTTCATGTAGCCACAATGGAAGAACAGGATCTGCAGGGGTCCTAGTGAGAACAAGTGTGGAATAGAGAATAACCAGAATTAAAACTTTATATGGGTGCAAGGGCCTACCAATAACACTGTGATCATGAACCACAGATCGCAAGAACAAAATTAAATTAAAAATAAAGTAGCTTGAGAAAGAACATATATCTGATCTGTGATAAACCATTGACTGAGGTATAAATATAACAAATCACCATAAATAAGTCATAGTGAATATTTTTCATCAAGTTGAATTTTAGTTGAATACAAAATCAAACTTACGAGGTGCTCTTTGACTGGTTTGCCCACATCCTCCCTCAGGCACATATGAGGCACTTCACCAGGGACTCTCTTCTGGTATTCTAGTCCAGGCGAGCTCTGCAGCTCTCCCTCTCTGATTCTGAAAGTATTTTCTCTACGGCTGTAGCCTCTGGTGAAAGGGAAAATTAGGATTAGCGACAATAATGTTACTAACACAGAAACACGTTGGCCTCTGACATTGTAAAGCAGTTGCATAGGTTTCCTTTATGCCTGTTGAAAACAGGATTAAATATGATATTTTAATGGCCATCATGTTCATTTTAAATGGTATACGCAAGTGTTGTACAATCTAAGACTGCATGCATAGCTTGTAAATGGGCAAAATGGAATGGAAATATGAGTGAAAATGGCTAACAGCAACATATTTGTTGTTTTTTCTGTCCCCCCCCCCCCACCATATTTTCTCCCCAATTGTACTTGGCCAATTTCCCCCTGCTGCCCTGGCAGGACGTAGCACGTGGGAGGATCACGCTATTCCCACCAGATCCCTTTTGCCCTGACCAGAGGAGGCGCTAGTGCAGTGACCAGTACACATACAACTAATCCGTCTTCCCACCCAGACACAGCCAATCGTGCTTGTATGGACGCCCAACCAAGCCGGAGGTAACACGGGGACCGCGAACCTGCGACCCTCGTGTTGGTAGTCAGGGAATCTACCGCTACACTACCCAGACGCCCAACAGCAACATATTTGTTGAGCCTGGTAGTTGGTAATAAACACAAGATCAATAGTATTGCCATGTACATGTACAGACTGACAACAGGCAGTTCAGTTAAGTTGTGGACCAGTGTTGTCATTCATGCACAAATTACATCAATGGTCCACAACTTAACTCAAATCAATCAAATAAATAACTGTCAAACTAAATGAATGTCTGGAAAAACTGTTTCCAGTTTTCAGATGTGTGAGATCATGTCCAAAATAAATCAGCCTTGTTTTTGGTGACTTTCTCCTTTAAGCTTGAGTATAAATTCCAGTGTGGTCATATTACCTTTGTTGTGCTAGCCTATGGAATTTGTTCGGTCTGTTCCGTCACCTTCTGGAGAGATGTCAGCAACAGGACTCCTGTGTTCCTGAGGATACCAAACGACAACATAGCAAATCAGCAAAAAAGCACAGTATACCAGGATGCATTGTACAATACAAACTATAACCTGATTACACTAAGTCTACTGTGTACAGTAGACTGTGTAATTAAAAATTATAATGTAACACAGGTAATCAGTGATGTTGGTGTTAAGGGCAGTTTATAGTAGTGATTTATGATGCTTGCCACCAACCATGATCATATTAATTAATTCTCTCATCAATGTCCATTGATAGAATATGATCATGGTCAGTGGCGACATCATAAATCACAGTAAATTGCCCTTTACACTGTAGGTCAAGAGAACAGTGGAAAAAAGAACTAAGAAAAAACACAGGCTATTTAGTTGAAAGCAGCCAATCCTAAATTCACCTCGGTTTCTTATCTTCTGACTTCTCTAACATGCCTGCTTATCAATGGTTCCTAAACATACATTTTAATAATTATGGCCAATGACATGCTATTTTACATGGACGACATCAGTACATTATACTGTAGACTTGAGCTAGCTCAACATGCTAGCGCGAGGTACATTTGCACTGGGGTAATGGCGTTAGCTACTAGGTTACTCAATATTCAAACTAGCAAAACTATCTAACAGAACACTAACCTGGCCTTACCCTGCTAGCTGGCGCTCAGTATAAACGAGGAGCGCCCGGCGGCTAGCAGGAAAGCCTGGCCCTGGTATGTATCAGTCCCACTGGCTAATTATTAGCAACATTCGGCAACATTGGCTAAGCGGCTAAGGGTTAGCCTACAAACTAAACGTTTTGCAATATCCTGCATACAGTTAAAATATAAAGGCATGATCGTGTAACACTCACCCAAGCAAGGGCTCCAGACTGCGACCATTTCGCCGTATTAACCATTTCTTGACTCTGGGGACAGCTAACGTTACAGCATGCCGCTCAAATTCAAACAAACAGTCCTGTCAAAGCGAGTCAAACACACGGACCAGACTTCCGTTGTTACCCTTCAAAATAAAGGCGTAAAATGCTCTGTAGTGTAACTGAATTTAACCTAAATCACTCTTACTCTTATTATTACAGACGGTTTTAACTTGCCAACATAAACATTCTACATTGATGGCTCTGAGGTCTAACAAACCACACCGTTTTACTTAATATGAAGCTAGCTAGCTAGACAAATTGAATGAGATGGCCTAAAAGGCTTTTCTTTTGAAAACGCGCAGTGTGTCGTGAGTGTGTATCTTTCCATTCGTCATGATGTTCTCATAACGTGTGTGTGTGTGTGTGTGTGTGTGTGTGTGTGTGTGTGTGTGTGTGTGTGTGTGTGTGTGTGTGTGTGTGTGTGTGTGTGTGTGTGTGTGTGTGTGTGTGTTTGTTTGCTTGTTTGTCTGGTTTTATTTGTCAACCAAGCTCTTTGGACATGTAATGTTTTTTTTGCATGTTTTGGCATGCTTGGAGATTTATTTTCATTTATTGACAGCTAGATTTTTACTGAAAATATTTCCCCCAAAATGGCCAGTCCTACACATAACATAACAGCAGGTTAAATTATATAATTTAATTAATTTTTTAATTAATTTTTTAATTTTTAATTTAGTTGTGGCAGTGTGGTAGAGCCTCTGGAGATGATCCTGAGGGCCCTCCATCCATTGATTTCAATGCACCCCTGGTCGGATTGGGCTGAAAATTAGCATGGTGGTGGGTTATGATCCGGGGAAGGTCATGGGCAAGGCATCAAGTCCTGGAACCACGTAGAAAGTCCTGGAAAGTTCTGGAAACCACCTGGAAACCACCTATACGCCCGCACTCTAGGTCAGATGTCGTAACCTCTCATTTTACTTTTTAAATATACTTTATTAAATTATTCAGTCAGGGGTAACAAACATTTACACTAATATATATATTATATATATATATATATATATATATATATATATATATATATATATATATATATATATATATATATATATATATATTATATATCTATATATCTATATATCTTAGATCTATATATATATATATATATATATATATATATATATATATATACAGTATATATATATATATATATATATATATATATAGTCTATTAGAAGGTGAGCAGTTGCCAGGTTGTGGGTCTTTTTGTTCTTATGTCCAGTGTTCTTTGTCTTTTAAGTTCTGATATGATTTGTTTATAGACCACTTCACCTGGGATGACAGCTTAGTGGATAACTGTGGCACACCTCGTCTTCCACAATTTTGCTGCGACCACACAAACAATTGTCCAGAAAAAGTCCTGGTGTGGTCCTGGCATTATTCCATTAAAGACACGATACATCACGGCATTATAATTCACAGTAATATTAAAACCAATACTTTCCATTTTCCCCCACACATATGTAGATCTCTCACATTTTAGGAGCAAATGCTCTATATATCATAAATGATAGAAAACATACTGTGCACTTATTCTTCAGTATTTATTATATTTGAAAATCACTCCAAACAGCCAAGATGATCTCATTCGATTTTTCTAGTTTCATAAGTAAAATGGTATGGTTTGTCTTAGACCTCCCAGGCCAGGCAGAACCATCAGGAGGACCAGGTCTGTCCCCCGGGCCACATAATGCCCAGGTCTGCGTTAAAGTGTTGAATGAATGGACGGATAGACTGACACATGATATTGGGGCAATACAGCTGACCAAAAATCTATATTAATTCAATGTTGTCTTTTCAACATTGAAAAAGCACAGAATTAGACTATCAACATTGATTCAATGTTATTATAGCCTTGAATATTCAACCAACAAAAAATATTATTATGATGGAATTCCAACATTGAATCAATATCATCTTGCTATCTATCCATCCATCTATCCATTTATTTTAATGTAAGATGCAGGATGTCCTGCGCACAATTTTTTTTTTATGGCAAAGGCATGACCTGCCCTACTCTGCCTCTGATTGGCTTATACCCTGATATTTTACCCTAAGCTTAACCAATCATCACTCCTCATGGCTAAACCCAGCCATGCCTTCACCATCCTAGATGCCTTCTAAAACAATCCTAAGATGGCAAAGGCATGACCGTCCCTATTCTGCCTCTGATTGGCTTACCCTAACCTTAACAAATCTCCTAATGCCTAAACCTAACCAACCGATCTTCCCGTTTGGAGGCGGATCCAGAGTCAGCTGCTATCTGGGTACATAATGTCTTATACAATGTTTTTTTTAAATATCAGGTGGCAAGCTCGGGCTTGGGCAGATGGAGCCCCGGAAGTGATACTAAAAGCTGTAGTTCCTCGAATGGCCACTTGAGGCTGGCTCCAAAAGGGAATCGTTCCCAATTCGCCCCCATGTTAAAATGCCTGACTTTACAACTAGATTAAACATGTTTACAGCCTGATGCAGCTACGGCTCTGTGGGAAACCCTTGATCTTGTGCCGTCTCGTGCGAGCTGCGCAAGAACCCCAAGATGGTGATGGCCACACTCCCAGCTTCAAAACTGGGATGTCCAAAAATCAATGGGTGATGTTACGATGACTTAATTTTTTGAACACTTGCAAGATTTCGGTTTCACTATGGTTGCCCAACTCATAGAAGTTTGATAGTACACAAATCTTCTAAGGATCTTGTATGTGGATTTACTGTTATATATATTTCTTACGAGTTCCCAAATCATATAAGTTTCATTTTCCACAAATTTACTAAGAATATTGTATGTAGATTTACTGTCATATATAGTTCTTGTAAGTGACCAAATTATATAAGTTTCACTTTACACAAATTTACTATGGACCTTATATCTGGTTTGACTGTCATATATATTACTTACATATTACTTACAAGTTTCAGGTAAAACATATACAAATTTAGTAAAATCTTTTCCATATGGGATAGTTGATTGCCTCACCGAATAATCTGCTGGTTACCCAGTTTTAGCAGCAGAATTTGATGTCCTGGGGTGGCACGTCCGTGCGTAATGACGTTTCTGCGCTGCGCGGAGATTATGGTGCGCTCCAGCGCAGCGAGGTCTTTTACGCGTAAGAGGTCCTTTTCAAAGCTCTTAGCACAAAGTAATTCACCCTTCGCTAAGTCCCACCCTAGAACGGCCACTGTCCAATCCTACGTTAGCAACCGTTGCTAGGCAGGGCGTTTCGGGCAAGCTACTACTAGTCAGAACAGAAGCACTAGTCTGTAACTACGGGAACAATGCCGGAGTTGTGCATATATGGGACTTGAAACTCCGTAGGACTGAAGTGTTAATAAGTTCAGAAAATATCTGTTTTATTACTCCAGCTAACGTAGGGGTACGGTGGCGCAGTCAGTAGCGCTGTCGCCTCACAGTCAGAAGGTCCTGAGTTCGATTCTCGCCTGGGACACTGCGGGCGCTGTGGTTGTGTTCCCCCCATATCTTCAGTGCCTACTGCCCAGGTGGGTTATCTCGTCGTAAGGGCCTTTCTCTCTGTGTGGAGTTTGCATGTTCTCCCCGTGCTCCCCCAGGGGGTTCCTCCGTATATAACCCCCCCACTAAAAACATGCAGAAGATCAGATCGTCATCATCATCCGACCAGTGACGACAACATCCGAAGTTGGTCCCCGGGCGCTGTACGAGAAAGCGACCACTGCTCCTGGCCTGCCCCTCGGAGGAAAGGACATGCCTGGATGGGTTAAATGCAGAGGACACTTTTCACCGGCCACCGTCAGCATGAGTGTGTTGTGGCCGCATGCATGTGTTGTGGTGTTCGTGTGACAATAAAAGACGGGCTTGTCCGTTACGAGAGTTTTAGAGTAATCTAACGCTAACAGCATGTTCAAGCTAAATGCCTGTTCATAGCAATGTCCAATGCAGTAAAAAAGTCTGTTAGCTTGCAAGCGCTAGTCTTTCACAGTCGGCATAACTTTACCGATAACGATAACGTTAGCTGGAATAACACAATAGACATATTTTCAGAACTTTACCAGCTTGTCCAATGCCTGTGTATGCCAGGAAATGTGTTTAACGTTACAACTCCCATCAGCTAACGTTACACTGTTAGCTATTGAGTCACTCAAGAGTCACACAAACAGACACTGGAGGTTTTATTTAGGTGTAAAGCATGAGGAGAGTTTTTACATGGATATCTCAGTGAAGTGCTTTGACTGTGGGGATATTGTTCACACAGCTCCTCTCCTCATAAGCGTGAGCTGTTGTAAGGATAAAAAAGAGAGCAGGCAGCTGGACTAACGTTAGTTAAAGCCGGGCTGCGCAGTAAATGCTATGCTATGCTTCAGTTAGATTTCATCTGTTCAATCAGCATTTGTTCCAAAAGGAATTAAATCATAATGTTAATCAAAATGCCACAGAAACATTAGCTAATCAACACAGAGCTGCAAAAATCAGTTCATCAAATAATTTCCCCCGTATGACACTTGACACACAACAATATTGTAATAATCCGCTTCCTGGATTATTAATGAAGGAACAGAAGAGGCGAGTACTTGGTCTGCAGGCTTTATTCCGTTCACAACACACAGCTTCCAGCGCTTAGCCACGCTTGGCTACGCTCCTAGCTAACACACTCAGCTCCTAGCTACACACACCTGTCCAGTTCCCTCGTATCTTCAGACTCACAACACACGCACATTTCCCCGCTGACAAAATGGCCGCGTCCTGCTCCACCAATCCCCAACTAGCTAACCACCCCACATGACTCCATGTCTCCTTCAGGTGCGTTACACTATTCCCAGCCGCGTTCAAGTGCGGTGGGACACCCTCTACCACACCCCCAGCGAACCCACCCAACACTCAGACAATCACATGTTTACTGACAACCCCACATCGCTACAATATGTCTGGCTACGAATAAATCAGATGTTGATGATGATGATGACGATGATGATGACGATATGTAAAGGAACACAACACAACTCAAGAATTTCACACGTGTGTAGCCTACTTGTACATCGAGAGTGACAATAAACATCTTGTATAGCTATTTTACATTGGGACCGGTGAGCTTTTCCTTCAAGTTTAATGATCTCTTCATTCACAGTATATACTAGCCAAGAAATGCTATTGTGAATGTACTAGCTCTCACAAGCATATTGTACTCCTTTCTGTCTACTTCTGTCCGATATTTGGGAGCTGTTACTCGAGAAATTGGCCGTTATTTACTTGGGAATGTCTCTCACTCATATTGTTGTGAACGGCCTTTTTACGTGTGGCTTGCTTTCCATAGCAACAGTAACCAAGGGGAGCAGGACTTTACGATGGGGTAATGCCAACTATCCCCACATTTTAGCGCTGAAATGCCTGCGTTGGCATGTGGCAGCCTATGCCCAGTACAATTATAACGCTTGTGTCCGCCCCCAATTTGCATTGCACGCAGCGTTAAATGAGCGCAAACGCTAAATTCCCGCTTTTGGGAAGATAGGGCCCTGTGACTTTCTTCACATGCATAGTTATCCTTTAAATTGACAAAATGTACATGTGGCACAATTCAAACAGGATCAAAAAAGTCATGTCTGTCTCGTTCACCACCGTTCATATTATATTTCTTCAGACGCTGGTACACAGAGAAAGGCAGAAAGTGACGTTCACTTTGTCTCGGTTTCTCTGTTTTCCTCCCTGCCTGCTTATCTAGTTTCAACAATATTTCACTTTTCCTCTGCTGACCAACAGTTTTGTCTGCTGTTCCTTTTTATTGTTACTGTGGGAAAAGTCCGTGTTTCTGTGAACCAAACATTTGAGTTTTGATGTATTTTCTAAAGATAGTAGACAAGTTATATCCTTGGTCGACAAAATGAGAGCGCTTTTAGACTGGTTCCACTTTATTTTATACAGTAGATCGTGAATTATGAACCTCTCCCAAAATAGATATGAAATGAAACTGTCCATTAAGGCAAAGGAAATGACTTTTCATGAAACTGTCATGGAAGGGGGATGCTGCTTTTTGGTTTTTAGGTTTTTCCACCACTTTCTCATCTCATACACCATGGCACTCCCAAAGACTGACTCTTTCTCATACACCATGGCACTCCCAAAGACTGGCTCTTTCTCATACACCATGGCACTCCCAAAGACTGGCTCTTTCTCATACACCATGGCATTCCCAAAGACTGACTCTTTCTCATACACCATGGCATTCCCAAAGACTGGCTCTTTCTCATACACCATGGTATTCCCAAAGACTGGATCTTTCTCATACACCATGGTATTCCCAAAGACTGACTCTTTCTCATACACCATGGCATTCCCAAAGACTGGCTCTTTCTCATACACCATGGCATTCCCAAAGACTGGCTCTTTCTCATACACCATGGTATTCCCAAAGACTGGATCTTTCTCATACACCATGGTATTCCCAAAGACTGACTCTTTCTCATACACCATGGCATTCCCAAAGACTGGCTCTTTCTCATACACCATGGCATTCCCAAAGACTGGCTCTTTCTCATACACCATGGCATTCCCAAAGACTGGGTGGAGCCACAGGTGGGGCACAGGTGATTTTATTTGGGTCACCAAATAAAATTGCAAAGATTCTTCCATAGTCTTTGATTTAGAATGAGTAGGGGCGACTGTATTGTTTTACTGATGAGAGGGGACAGATAGAACCTGTTGAATGAAATATTTAACAAACATGTGCATAAAACAAAGTTGTGATTTATGAAACGTATAGGCTTCATAACGGCTGGTTTACCTGTTGAACATATTCAAGAATATAAGGTGATGCAATACACATGGTCAGGGATGTTTATTTATGCACAAATTCAGTCTTCTGACAATTTATAGTTAAGGTCATGACTCATTTGTGATTGTGGAGAAATCATATCACACAAATTATTAATATAGACTTAATCTTAAAACACACACACACAAACGCGCGCGCACACACACACACACACACACACACACACACACACACACACACACACACACACACACGGCGGATGTGGAGGAGAGTTCACGCTCTGGCATTTGCCTGAGATTTAATTTTAATCCACCCCATGTGTGTGAAACACCTGCTATAACATGGCTACACACACACGCACGCAGGCACACGCATGCACACACACACACACACAGTCATGCACACACACACACACGCGCACACACACACGCGCGCACACACACACACGCGCGCGTGTGTGTGTCATTTCACTTTCTCTTATCAGTCAGTCAAGCTAGCCAGTAATCAAGCCTGTGTGTGTGTGTGTGTGTGTGTGTGTGTGTGCGTGTGTGTGTGTGTGTGTGTGTGTGTGTGTGTGTGTGTGTGTGTGTGTGTGTGTGTGTGTGTGTGTGTGTGTGTGGAGGGGTTGGTTCCTCCCTGGACCTTTGGTGCTGGGAGGTAGAAGTGACAGCCCCATTACAAGATCCTAACCTCCTGCCCTGTCCTCTCTCTCTCTCTCTCTCTCTCTCTCTCTCTCTGGCATTTCATGCTTGGTCCCATGGCCGCGGGGCAACAGGCTTACTGGGAGTGAGAGAGAGAGAGGGGGGGGGAGGGGGAGAGACGCAGCAGAAAAAGGAGAGAGAGAGAGAGGAGATGCAGCAGAAAAAGGAGAGAGAGAAAGAGGAGATGGGACAGAAAAAGGAGAGAGAGAGAGAGACAGAGAGAGAGAGAGAGAGAGAGAGAGAGGATGGAACAGAAAAGGGAGAGAGAGAGAGAGAGAGAGAGGTTGTGAACTCTCTAGCACCTTCCTATCCATATGTTATATGCACTTCAAATCCAAACCAACATGAACTTACTCCATGATGTGACCTTGGAATTATAAGCTTCTGTGTCCCCCACAAAAAAACAAGAAGTGATTTTACACTCATGTCTGTTGACATACTGTATGTGTGCTGTTATGTTATATATGTGTGCAGCAGCAAAAACCACCCTGGCGAATATCACCCCCCCCTGTCCCTCATAGTCTGAATGAGTTGCAAGTGTTGTGTTGTTGTTGTTTTCTGTCTTTAAACTAATTCAATTAGGCCGAATCTGGTACCTATGTAAGATTAGTCTTTAAACAGTAGCCTAATGTTGACCTACGTTGCGAGCTGTCTCTCACAACTCAACCCACCCCCCCACCCCCCGCTCGCTCTCACTCAATGTTATACGTGAGACAAGGGAACGAGGCTTCATAGATTTTAGCCTCATTGGTAGAGCATTTGTCTCGTAAACCGAGATTTGTGGTTCGAATCCAGGAGGAGACTTTGCGCGCTCCCGTGAGGTGGGGAGGCATTTCTCTGCATAACAGCTGTCCCTACCGACAGGAAGTGTCACAGCGCGCCATCATTCTGTCCAATCAATACGTCTCCCACGCTTTCCCCTGCTCTCCCTCTCTCTGGCCTGCTGGCCAATCACCTAACTGGAGTTCTATATCAGTTCCCTTGGATTTTAGAATGTTGTAACCAGTAGCGTAGCCAGACTTGGCTCATTGGGTGTGCCACAGAAAGCCAGGGTATGCCAGGGGGCGGACCATTTGAAAGTTTTTGGCCTTTTCAAACCAGACTTAGAGGAGATGATCAGAGAACAGCATGCACGCACGCACGCGCGCGCACACACACACACACGCACACGCGCGCGTGCACACACACACACACACACACACACACACGAAAGCCAGTGGACTCATGGGTCTCTGAAACAGGGTATCCCAAACTTTATTTTATTTGTGGTGTCAGAAGTACCATGTACCATGGATAGCAGTCACAGTTAGTGGCAACACACAGAAAACAACATCTTTCCTATCAGTTGGTGTGCAACAAAAATCTAACTAAATCAAACAAAACAAAACCAACACACACACACACTCGCGCGCACACAAACAGAGGACAGCAGCAAAATAAGAAAAGAAAAAAACTAATCATCTTCATTATTCATTAACATTTTGATCCTATGCGGTTATCGTTTCATTTAAAAATCACACCAAATCAATCAATCAATCAAACCGACAGACGATGAATCCCCGACTACACCCTGCGTGAGAGAGGAGAGGTGGAGGAATGGAAAGAGAGAAGAGAGAGGAAAGAGCTGAGTAGATGAGAGAAGGAGGAGAAAGAAAGAAAGAATTAGGAACTGAAAAATGACAGACGATCTGGTTTTGCAGCAGACAGACTGACTCAGGCACAGACACATGGACAGATTGATGGAGACAGACTGAGTCAAAGGGACAGACAGACAGGTACATGAGCAGAGAGACAGACAGACAGAAGAAGTTGACGTTGTCGGAATCGATCAGAAATGAAAAGATAGAAATCAGACCACCTGAAACGTCCTTCCAAGACGAAAACAAAACATTCGGGGGGAAAAGAGGGGAGAGGAGATCTAGACAAAATGATCAAAGGATGGGAGGAGGAGAGAACATAAATAGCCAGATGACAGAGATAGAGAAACAAGCTTTACGCAAACTACAACTTCTCCAAAAAGGCAATATATGTCATTCTTGAGTGTAGTGAGTATATATATTTTTTGTTTCCTTTAAATAAATACCATGTAGAATTAATTCTCTACGTTAGCGCGGTGGCAATACAGTCCACCTCACTTATAACACTGTACAGTATATACACAATATTATTATCTCTTTAATGACAAAATAACCTTTAGAAGTACATAATGTTCCTCGTCCACTGTCAGAGAATACAGCCACGGTATTAGAAGTAGCAAGCAGTGTCTTTGTATTTTTTTTTTTTGTACAAATAACCCATGCAACTCCCGTATAGATTATTTATTTAAGATACATAACTCCTTAAGATCTCATCTCTCATTCAATAACAGCAGATATTGCCTTTTTTTTTTTACTTCTTAATTTAATTAATAATAATGTGCAAGTTACCCCGAAACAAAAAGACATCGTCGCCCAAATGAAAAACGTTAGCTCTACGTACATAGAAATGTAACATAACGAGAGTTAAAGGAGAATTTCTCTATTTTTCAACCTGGACCCTATTTTACTATATATATTTTTATGTGTAACTAAGTTATGTGAACAGACATTTTATAAATTGATGCAGTATTGACCAAGATTGCTTCAGTTGGCAGCCACTTTTCCCACATGCCCCACTAAACGGGCTTATTATTATTATTATTATTTTTTTACCACTAACAGGCTGAGATTATTCCAAAGGGATAGCTTACATACTGCTCACCTGGCATAATCCAAGTCACCACAAGCCCTGAGATGTCAAGTTGACTTGAAAATACGTCATTTACACCCTGATTTTAGCTGAAATATAGCCATATGTGCAGCTGGACATCCCCTTTTTATTCTTGCAGTGAAGATTTCAGCTAAAATCAGGGTGGAATGACGTATTATCTAATGTTTAATTGTATGTTTAATAAGGTACATGCTATTTGCACCTGTATGTCAAATACGTCGAATTTAAAATGTTTAAGCACGTCTAAAGTATGCACACGACATGTGCACCTATGTGCAGTGAATATGCCACTGTCTCTGACTTATTGTTGTTGTGTCTCTTGCTGTTTTTGCACTCATATGCCCTGTTATATTTGTGCTATGTTGTAAACGGAGTCCACAGCACAAGAATTTCACACGTGATACTTGTACTACGGAGTGACAATAAAAATCTTGAATCTTGAATCTTGGAAATGACGTCTTTTCAAGACATCTTGGTATTTCAGGGCTTGTGGAGACTTGGATTACACCAGGTGAGCAGTATGGAAGCTATCCCCTTTGGAATCATCTGATCCTGTCAGTGGTAAAAACTAGCTTGTTCAATATCTTGGTCAATAGACTCAATACTGCATCAATTTAAAAGATTTCTGTTCACATTACTTAGTTATACATAAAAATATATATATGAAAATAGGGTCCAGTTTGAAAAATACCAAAGTTCTCCTTTAAGAGACGGACGGAGAAACCTGAATCTATACAACACATTCAAACCGGTTCTTGTCAACACCAGGGGGATGGGATACGATTCTCTATAACTATATACAGACAGGTTAGCATTCATGCACAGTGTCAACAAGTAGCACATTGACATTCCCAAATATGGAAAACATGGCAAAGGGGGACGGAGGGGGAAAAGGGATCAGGGGTGGGGCAAGTTAAGGAAAGACAGAAAGAGAGATACAGTAGAGAGAGAGAGAGAGAGAGAGAGAGGGGGGGAGAGAGACACACAGAGGGACAGATAGACACCATAACAACACACATACTGGGCAGGAGAAGTCCATTTCAGTCTCACTGACCCAGAAATCAATGTATGGCTGTAACTTCACTTTTTTTTTTCATTATTATTTTCCATCTTCTTTATCGTCATCCTTCCGCGTCGCACTTCGTTAATATTACTTTAAGGATAAGAGGCGGAGTCTGGTAGCGGGATTTCCCACAGTACTTTATTGCCATGGTGACGGCTCAGCGGGAGGTCGCTCGGCTCGTACCGGCTGGGATGTCTGTCCGTCCGTCCGTCCGTCGTTCTGTTTATTCGTCAGCCGGTCAGACAGACGGTCAGTCCAGAGGTGAACGAAGCCACGACAGCGCCACATCAGTCTTTACATCAGAAGCAACATCGTTCTCGGTTCACAACTGATTCAAAACTTCTTCTTTTTTTACATCAGAAACAACATTGTTATTGTTTACATCAGAGCGAAAAACAAAAGGGTTTACATCAGAAGCAACATTGTTAATGGTTACATGGAAACTACGTTGTAGCCATTTCACATGAGCGACAGGAACCAGTGCAATGCTTTTCCTTCACTTTAAGCCCCAGGCCCTGCTTCAAACTCACCCAGAGAAAACTCCCTTCCCTTCCTCCTAGTGTCATATTTACAAAGCCCCGCCTCCCCAAACCTCATGAGTCCACACCAGGGCGGGAAGCATGACTTCTTCATCCCAACAATGTTGCCAGATTGAGTGCTTTTCCGCCAATTGGGCTGTTTTGTGTTGCATTGCGCAGGGGTAAAAATGGGCTTGCACGCTTGTTTTCCTTGGACCTGCATTTGCTTGGGCGGTTTGATGTGCGTTTTGCAGGTTTTTGAACAGCCTTTGGGCTGGAAACAATCAGCTGTATCTGGCAACACTGCCAGACAAGTGGCTTCTTGACAGAAACAGCCTGGTTGCTTCAACATGATCTCACAGAAATATGTGAAATGAACAGGACACAATTACGTTGATGTCACGTAAAGTGCTCAATTATGTTATTTGTAAAGTCGGCTGGTTTAGCTGGTGTTAATTCCCCCCCCCTTCCCGGTCCTGACCCATTCAGTCTGCAGCCAGCTGTCGTTCATCTGCGATTAGCTTCACGTCAGGCTAGCTTCGGTCAGGGCAGACGCACACAGAGAGGTGACGCTAGCAAAAAGCGCTACCGTCTCAATGAAAAATGATAGCTTCTGGAGAAAAGAAAGTGCTGCAAACAACTCAGCTACGTTACTGCAAGCTTTTTAAGTTACGAATTTAGACAGCAAGGACCTTTTAAGTCAATCCAACGTGATACTGGATGCACGTTATATTTGATAGTGTTTTACTTGTTGGACTTACTCAAGAGGTGATGCGAACAGCTTCCACAATGTCAGAAGCTAGCATTACATGTTTACAGTGTACAAACCTTCAGCTCCATGCCAGTGAAGAGACAAATGGATACAAATTGACGTATAAAGATTCTGGATAGGTTTTAAAACAACATCAAGTCTTTTCTTTGTCTCTCTACGGCATGTCAATGAAACATCAGTCACATTTAGTGTTTTTTTAGAAAGATCCATTGGTTAGAAAAACCCCTACGGGTCTGACTGCAGACAGGAAGTTTCTGATAGAAAGATTTCCCTTTGGCAAAACAGGGGTAAACTGCCACTCCAAGGCCTTAGCTTGAGAACAACTACATTGTACGCTAATGGAGAGCCAGAGGAGGTCAAGAGTTTGGCAAAAACTACAAACCGGACAAATTGGAAATCTCATTTACACTTCAGCTCTGCAAACAGTCGTTTAATTTTAGAGCTTGCATTATGTTTGATCATTTAGGGTTCTCCGCTAAATGTGTATAGTTGCAACAGAGCATTTGATAGTGTGCCGATTGGTCAGATTGTATGACAACAATGTTTCTGCAACTCCTTAAAGGGCTACTTCGCTGATTTTCAACCAGCTTTCTATCATCACTAAATCAGTAGTATATAGAGTATATAATATGTAGTATATATGCAAATGAACAATGTTTAACTTCCATCTTGCCTGAACCGAGAGCTCCCCGTTCATTCACAGGACTTCCTGGACCAAATGATGTCATGATGATGTCATTTCATCCAGGAAGTTGCAAATGAAGGTAGAGAGCGCAATAGTGATGGTAATAAGTGATAGTGACAGTAATACTGATACCATGGCAAAACTGCTCCAAATGACATCATTATGACATCATTTGGTCCAGGAAGTTCTGTGGATGAATGTGGAGTTCTCGATCCAGGCAAGATGGAGGGAAGGTAAATATTGTTAATTTGCATACAGTACTACCAATTTTCTAACAGTACCAAGTTGGTTGAAAATCACCAAGGTAGCCCTTTAATAACAATTAAGTATTTGATATGACTTAGTATGTACTATGTAATTACTGTCAAAGTACAAGTACATTTGGCTGCCACTGGGAACTGCATGTAGTCAAACTTTTAGTGAGCCAATCTGCAGAGGTTCTTTACTAGGAGGGTAGTCTCTAGCTCTGCCTAGTCTGACTCACTGGAAGCAGTCCGCAGGGATAAGCTCTGCTTAGTCTGACTCACTGGAAGCAGTCTGCAGGGATGAGCTCTGCCTAGTCTGACTCACTGGAAGCAGTCTGCAGGGATGAGCTCTGCTTAGTCTGACTCACTGGAAGCAGTCTGCAGGGATGAGCTCTGCTTAGTCTGACTCACTGGAAGCAGTCTGCAGGGATAAGCTCTGCTTAGTCTGACTCACTGGAAGCAGTCTGCAGGGATGAGCTCTGCTTAGTCTGACTCACTGGAAGCAGTCTGCAGGGATAAGCTCTGCCTAGTCTGACTCAATGGAAGCAGTCTGCAGGGATGAGCTCTGCCTAGTCTGACTCACTGGAAGCAGTCTGCAGGGATGAGCTCTGCCTAGTCTGTCTCACTGGAAGCAGTCTGCAGGGATGAGCTCTGCTTAGTCTGACTCACTGGAAGCAGTCTGCAGGGATGAGCTCTGCCTAGTCTGACTCACTGGAAGCAGTCTGCAGGGATGAGCTCTGCCTAGTCTGACTCACTGGAAGCAGTCTGCAGGGATGAGCTCTGCCTAGTCTGACTCACTGGAAGCAGTCTGCAGGGATAAGCTCTGCCATTGGCTCCGACCATTTCAGTCGGAGCGAAGGGAAATCCCTTTCCGCTCCCTGCGTGTCGCTCTCAAATGCCTCCCCCGCTGTGAAACAACAACAATGCTAGCTAGCAAGCTAGCAAGCTACACACTGAAAATGGCAAGTTTTGACAAAGATTTGGATTGTGCAATAAAGCAAGCCTGCTTGGTACTTTCGGTACATGGTTGTAAAGATAACAGCCTTTTTTATGCAACGAGAAACTACTAGGAGGGTGTCATTTTATTTTGGTAATTTAATATCATTCATGGGATGCCATGTTACAACATGTAACATGCATGTAACATGTAACATGTAGCCATGTTACAACCCTGGGGAGAATCATGTCGGGTTTGCCAAACTCTTTTACAACCCATGGCTCTGCTCTTCTAATCTCTCACAAGGGGTAGAAATCTGTCTGCGACAAGAGGAGAAATCGTTGTTTTTCAAATGGATTTGACCTAACTCAGACTACTTACTCTACAGATGACATTTAGAATAGCACTATTATATTACACATCAAGTAAAAAACACACCACATCAGCAGGAAAATTCTGGCCAACTCAGATGCGTACAGCACGGTGCCCTTGGCTTACAAATTGTGGACTTTCAGAAGGCTATACGTTCTGCGTAGGTGGAGATCTCTTCGGTTTTGGCTGAACTAGTAAAATAGTTAACAGTCTGAAATGTAAACCTCTCTGACAGTCTGGTTGGGCTTGAAGCAATATATCCTCAACATATTTCAGAGTAGGCCTCTGAGCCAGGTTGGGCCAGTTCCATGTAGTTAACATAGCTGACTTTGGCCAGAAGTCTTTTACAGAAATATATCCAGGATGTCAAATAAAAATATGTCTCATTAAAGGAGAGAAAGAGGAGATTCTCAGCCAGTTAGTGTCCAGCAGAAATCTAAACAGCGTGGAAAAGCTGCTAGCAGGTTTGATAGTGTTAGCATTGGGAGCATCTCAGCTATTTGACGGTGAATCCGGTTCATTTCACTGCTTTTGAATTGATGGTTTCATGTTCAAGCTCCTCAAAGCAAGAATCATGTTTACTAGCGAGCACAGCACTTGACAAGGGTTTCAAAGTAGCGTGGCCATTTCTACAACTCAAGTTTGTTCTATCTAGTGTTTTCAAAAGCTCAAGTCACTGCGAGTTGCTAAATGTCTCAACAGGGTTGCCATAGTACAACACAATCTACCTGAATCTGTTTATAGGTCTTCGTCTCTGTTAATAAATTAGTAATTATTTTCATACCACGACTGCTTCCTGCGGTTCCCACGTTAAGACTGATATTAGATTGCTGAAGTAATAGTGGTCAATAGTTGGTTTGGAGGCCTTTAAGAAGCCTATGAAGCTAAGAATCCATTTGAATATTATGGTTGTTTATTCAAACCCTTGTCCCCATGAAGAAAGACCTACGAAGGCAATTCAATGTAATAAACACAACAGCGAGTGAAGACGGCCTCAAAAAGGCTTTGATCGCAGTACAGATGGCTTTATTTGGAGTAAGACCTAAACCTAAAAAAATACCTTAATATCCTGAATGATTAGATAACTGGGAAAACTGATTTTCTGACCTTCTACCAGAGTTGAAGAACAACTGTGGATCATCAGGTCCCTGTATCTGCTTTTTCTAATCCAGTCTGCGATTCTGTCTGCTTGGTCTGGATGAGTGTGCGCTTTCCAGTAGGGGTGGGACGATACATCAATCTGCAGCGATGCATCGCTTCACTGACCAACGATCCAACTGCATCGATGCACAGTGAAAACATTGATATGAATCGCTGTGACGCGCCGTAAAAAAGAATTTTTTATTATTATTAAATTATTATTTATTATTTCAAACTTTTATTTTGAAATCTATCTGCGTCTGTGCGTCACCATTTCTGCCAAAGCGCACGTGTCATTTCCGCATACAAACAATGGCAGCAGCAAGCAGGCAAGAAAACGAGGGAGAGGATATTCGTTCCCCTCTTGGACATAAATCAACGGCGTGGAAATATTTTGGATAAAAAAAAGACGGTAAAACGGAACGTGAGCAACTGCATACTCTGGAGCCAAAATATCTAATCCCATGGAGAAAGCACTTCAGTGAAACTTGCATACTGAGTCTGTACAATCAAGTTAAAGATGATGAATTAATTAAATGTGAGTGAATGAATGCAAAATGAGTCGCTATCACGACAGATGGGTGGACGTCGTGTACAACAGAAGACTCTGTAACTGTGACTTGTCATCATATTAACACCGACTGACAAATAAAGAATGATGTGCTTCAGACGCGTGTTTGGAAAGGCGCACACGCAGGAGCAAATCTGACCACAGTTTTGACAGAAGCATGTCAGGAGTGGAATGTATGATAAACAACCTGCGCTTGTAACAGACAAGCTAAGCTGTGTAGTGGATAGCTACTGTATGATGCAGGAAGACTGTACTGCTTTTGCATTATGTTATAATATAGTACATATATTATAACATAATATTATTGTTTGAGCCTTCAAGTATCTATCATATAAGTCAAGGTTTACACAAAGATCCTGCTTTACTGTATAACAAATAGGACTAGTTCTTCTTTCAGGTTTCTTTGATAGTGATGTGAACATTTTCATTTTAAAGCTCAATATATCAAAAATTGTGGCACTTTACTGTTAACAGGTCAATTTGGATTCTTATTTTAAAAACACATGTTTTTAATTTAAATGTCTGGAAGAGCTCAAAAATAAAACTGTCAAATGATATCGTAGTTGCTTTGTGTGAGTTGATATAAATGTAACAGATTGTGAGCATATCGTCTAATATGAATCATATTGTATCGTGGCAGACTTTGTGATATCGGCAAATATCGTTGTCAAAATGAATCGATATAATATCGCATCATGATGAAAAGTGTGATTCCCACCCCTACTTTCTAGCCTGTGTAATTGTACTTTTATACATCTTGTCTTGTTTTTGTCATCGTCTTAAAAAACCCTCACTGAAGCATATTCCTGACAGCTGAACAGTTGGCGTGGCAATGGTGTGGAATGTGAACTCAGGGTAATTATAAGGTAACTTTAACTAGTCCCATGATAACCAATCCATGTGTAGAGCTACTGGGTCCGGGTTAAAGATCAGTGGTTGTTTCTTATAAAGCCCTTGAGGATTTTGATTGGTCCACAGACCAGCCAGGGGGAGGTGCTTAAGACAGAAGCTGCTGAGCGAACGCTTTAGCCAGTGAACAGGCTGCTCAGTGAGACGAATGACAGACGCAGCGAAGAAGCAGACAGCCAATGAGGTTTCACAGAGGGCGGTACCTAAGCTCTGAAGTCTAAGTCATGACTGACACATGGTGGTTGCAAATCCCATCGGTGGAAAACCAAGAAACAGAATTCCACTGGTTAAAAGAAAAGAAAAAACTCTGCAATGATAATAGTTTCTCTAACAGTTTCAAACGGTACAGCGGCCATTTTGTCTTGTCAGACACGGCCTTATTAAAGGTAACAGAACACTAAAGCCTTCGTGATTCAAATGAGACCTTATATCATTACAACTACTGTATACAGCAAACTACAAAGGACGGGCGAGAGGGTGCGTTCAGGAGCGCACAACACCACCGAGACATTCAGAAAGAAACAGAGGAGGAGCCGGAACGTTCCTTCAGCTCTGTGTAGGTACATTTCTATCCTCGGTGACGTTTCAAAACGCTTGGCCTCGCTGAACGCACCCTCCCACCCGCAGAAAGATTCTACTCTGCATTTCTATAGGCTGACAGAGTTAGCGTCAAATGCCGCCACAAGAGCCCGAAAGAGAAAGAGACCTCAGATGTGAAATCAGACTCTGTCTCACACGCACACACACACCCTCACACACACGCACAAACACCCTCACACGCACACACACACCCTCACACGCACACACACACCCTCACACGCACACACACACACACCCTCACGTCGTTTTTCATTAAACGGTTGCAATAATATATCCGGTTTCTGATTGTGTTTCAGTTTTGTCTGTTCATGCATATACATACTAATACAGACAGCCACCCGTCCGCTCGGGACAGCGGTGTTAATAAAGTTATTGTGTGTGTGTTTTTTTTTGTTTTTTTCTGCCTCGCTCGCATCCGCCAGGCGGGCGCGAGCGTAGCAGCTGTTGCGGTAGGAGCCGTGTTGTTAGTGGGATTTGCTGCAGCTTGAAGACATGTTCACGGTTTGCACAGGCTCACACCAGACAGGTGTTGAGCACGGTGTGTGTGGAGCTGTGCCAGTCTGTTTTAACCACTGGGTGGCGCTCCTTGTTTCCGTTAAAACGCAGTTTGATTGCTGTATGTTTGAACCAGGGGGATGCATGGTGAGTGTGTGTGTGTGTGTGTGTGTGTGTGTGTGTGTGTGTGTGTGTGTGTGTTTGCAGAGTTTTTGGAATTAGCTATATGCGTCAGTATGTCACAACAGGCGTTAAGAGGACTTTTGACTGGTTGGGATGTGTAGACAAGACAAAAAAAAAATGATTCAGACGTTCCTCGTTTTTTCCCGTTTTCCGCCATTTCTCCGTCTCCTGAGCTGCGTCTCTCGCTCCAATGCTCTTTCTTGTCGTAGTCCTTCCATTCACCCGTTCCTCCCTTCCATTTTGTTTTTAGATGCCTTCAATTCCTTCTCCTCCCTTCATCGTTCCATCCAAATGACTAAACAGTACTTTTAAGATTTATGTAATTTGATTGCATGTCAAATTCCCATGAATTTGGATTACATATATTTTATGTAAACGTGCCTAACAAGTTCCTATGCATTTGGATTACATAGATTTTATGTAAATGCGAGTATGCATTTGGATTACATAGATTTTATATAAACAAACTAATACACTTTATGTAATGCATATGCCTATAAGTCAAATATAAATGAAATAAGTATAACTAAGATTTATGTAATAGTATTTCATAAACATAATCTGTCTTAAATACAAAATGCAGGTTGATATATTTATCATATATCATAAATCAAAATACATAGAATGTATGTACTTTCTATGAATATACCAAATGTATATTAAATGTATAACCTGATATTTCTAATTTCCCAAAAAAGAACCGTCAGACCACCTTAAATATTTAACAATTTATTTAATTATTGACCCTGTAAAATGCACAATTATTTTTTTACAAAAAATGCCTCTGGGAAAATCCCAATAAGAAAATACAAGGTTAAATATAGCCGCAAGCGGCGATGCGGGGTCCAAGCTTCTGGTGACTTGGGGGTTATATGTCAGATAATATAGACACTGAATTGCACATTTAGTCAGAGTTGATATGTGCACAAGTGTACCAAGTTTGTAGTAAGTAATATGTAGTAAGTAGCAGTGGTGGTGGTAAGCCAAATGGTGGCTGTCAAAGAGGCTTATTAAGCAAGCTGTGGTGATGGGGGCTTTATATAGTACCAGGAGAAGGGCATTTATGATGTCATTTATGATGTCATTTATGATGTCATTTATGATGTCATTTATGATGTCATAACTGACGTCGTCATAGAGAAGGTGACAGTCTTGTGACATCACTGATGATGTCATCTATGATGTCATCTATGATGTTATCTATGATGACATAGTGTCAAAGTTTAAACATTTATCATTTCAAGACGGTTTCACGTATCCAAATTCTTTATACAACTTTAGATCAGGGAAGTCCAGAGATGACACAGAAAAAGTTTGGGCTCATTCGGGCAAATGGCCTAGGACGAGTTCGTTTTTTTTTTTGGAAAATCTAGCAGGCTTAAATGGGTGTGAGTTATGGGTCAATACGCAAAAGGGTCTGTTATAGCGCCACCATCTGGCCAATATGGCTAATTTTTTGTCTCTGAGCAGTGGGGCACATTTCCAACCTATGTGCAAGGTCTGGCTACTGTAGCCCTTACGGTTTTTGACGTGCATGCTGTTTTAGGGCAGAATAATAATAATAATAAACGGAACAGATACAATAGGGATCCACGCACTTCGTGCTTGGACCCCTAATAAAGTGCTGCATTCCTGGTATCCAATTTTGCAATTGGGATCTAAAACATTTTTCACACATAGGCAACAAATAAATCTTAATAAAGAAAATAAGCCCTATAAAGGCAAAGTGCTCTCCATTTACTGTAGATTCAAAACACTTGTCACAAGGCTCAGGTGAAAAGCTGTGCCATAACACTTCGCTGCTTGTTACATAAAACAAATGTAAACATACCTTTCACACACAAGTTGAACATCGAAGGTAACTGGTAACTGATATTCACAGCAGGTCAACCACTTTGACACATTTTCCATAGAGAAAGCTTCTTAATTTTCAGTATTCAGACTTCTAAGTAGTAATTTTAAGTAAAAGGCTGTACACGAGGGGGCAGGCGTAGCATCGAGGCCAGTTGCTCAAATGGTCACTTGAGACTGGCTGCAGAAGCAAATCTGTCCCATTCACACCATGTTAAAATGCCAGAGTTTACAGCATATGACAACTGTACGGGGAGGGGTGAATTTTAATCACATTTTTAGAGTAAAATTTTTTGAGTAAAATATATGAAAAAGGACTGTTTCGGGGCATCATTGATCACCTGTCCAGTGATCACGCAGCTTGCCGATCACGGCCAATAGCTGGCGGCTGTGTAGGAAAGCACTGGTCTCGCGCGAGAACCAAGATGCAGCATCCAAAATGCCAAACAAGTGTTCAAATTGAGAGTCCAGTAGTCAGTTGTGTCCAGACACTTCAAATATGCAGTATGCAGAGCATAAATCAGTCCGCCCCCTCAAAAAAGGCATGTCCCAAATCCATGACACATCTAAGGGTGAGACAGTGTATCAGGCCAATTAGTCAATGACTGTACATCTTGATTTTAAGTGCTTGGACCTTTGGGGAAAGCTTGGAGGGGTCCAGTCCCATCAGGATTTTCTGGAACACTTCAAATGTGCACTTCAGGGGCAGTGGGTACTGTAGGTTCAGTGCATAAATCAATCCAAAAAGCATCATGCAGCCATGGGTGACACTCGGAAGGTTCTGGAGAACTTCCACGCCTTCGAGTACAACACCAACATCTGCAAACTGCTCATCTCCAGGACCTGCACCCCTCACCCGAATGGCGTAGATGCCCATTGTTGTGTCTTTGATGTTCGCCTTCGCCTCTGTAGATTGGATTTCCTGGAGGATAAACAGAGAACAATGAGCTGTCTCCCAAAGCTGGTCACATTGTGACATTCAGAATGTTTTGTAATGTTCTGTAATGTCAGAAAACTGACATTACAGATATAGAATCATTCAAATACAAAATAATGGACAAAAGGAATTTGTCAGAACCTCACATAAAAAAAAATGAAACATTAAAAAACTGATTAGAGCACTCAACAGTTTAGAACAGTGGTTCTCAGTGTGGGGTCCGGGGATCCTTGAGGGCGTTCCAAGGGGTCCCCAGTAAATTGTTAAACTTCAACCATTATTTAATTTGCAAGAAGTGAACACAATCAGATAATGTAAAATTATAGTTATCTCTACCTACAATACAGTCATGGAACTATGGTCAATATCCAATCTGACAATAACTTGAATTACCCGCCTCATGGTTTGTTTGTTTTTTATCTTTTTTTCCCCGATTTTTTATCCCATTTTATCCCCCATTAGTGCTCGCTTGATTTCTCAATTCTGGTTGCTAGTCCATCCTCTGCCGATCTGGGGAGAGCCGAGACTGGCTCCATGCTTCCTCCGAGACATGGGCAGTCAGCCAGCCGCTTATTTTCACCTGACAGAGGAAGCTTCACCGGTAGGACATAGCACCTGGGAGGTTCACGCTATTCCAACCAGTTCCCCTCCCTCTGACCAGGCACCCTTAACGACCAGAGGAGGAACCACATTAGCAACCAGGATATTGCATGTTTTTGTGAAGGGGGTTCCTATATGAAGGAAACCCCCGGGAGGCACGGGGAGAACATGCAAACTCCACACAGAAAGGCCCTTTGGACGACCCCACCCGGGCGGTGGGCACTCGAGGACATGCGGACGGGCACGCATTCCTTCAGCGGTCACATCGTCCCAGGTGGGAATCGAACCCACGACCTTCGAGCTGTGAGGCGATAGTGCTTACCACTGCACCACCGTACCTCCCCTCGCCTCATGGTTTTATGCCTCCATTGACTTTTACCTGATACCAGTGAATAATGTGCAGCGAGAAACATGCCGTTTCACTTAGAGGAGTACACAGGACTAATATAGAGCCTTGTCACATCACCTGAAGCTCAATATAAGCTAAACTAATGAGCTACCAGAGGAACAGGACGCCACACTCCCTGTCCTGGCTGTCATCCAGGAAGAGGAAGTGAACAGGGTGGACTAATGTGATTATTAGGTCAACTTAAAGGATTTTTGGTGTCTGCAAAGGTGACCCCATTTCCAGTCTTTGTAGAATGACCCAAGATAATTTTTCCCAGCTACAGTGGTAAGCAAAACATTGTCAAAGTGAAGTTGACCATTACACCTGTGGATATAACATGTTATTACTTCATAATAGACCATTTTGCCATAATTAACATACAAAATATTGAGTTATGGCCAAAATTGTGTTTTGTGAGGTCACAGTGACATTGGCCTTTGATCACTAAAATCTAACCAGTTCATCCATGAGTCCAAGTGGATGTTTGTGCCAGATGTAATATAATTCCCTCCAGGCATTCCTGAGATAGAGCGTTCACGAGAATGGGACAGACATGAGATCACAGTGACCTTAACCTTTGACCACCAAGATCTGTTCAGTTCATCCTTGAGTCAAAGTGGAAGTTTGTGCAAAATTTTAAGAAATCCCCTCAAGGCTGAGAAATTGCATTCACGAGAATGGGATGAACGTTGAGGTCAGTGACCTTGAATTATGACCACATCCAAAAAGCCAGAAAAATAAAATGATTTAAAGTCACCACCTCACACAACTGAAAGTAGAATGCTGACAACTCAAAGTAGAAGGCTGACTCCCACCTCAGAGCAGAGCATCTGTGGGGGTATCTGACTGCCCTCGTCCATGTTCCCTGGAACCATGGGCAGAGGGCCGGGAGGCTCCTTCATGTGAGGGATAAAGAAAAATTAGGAAGAAAGAAAGAAAATTATGCTAAACCTGAGGAATGGAGAGGCATTCATGAACATGAAGTGAAACATATATATATATATATATATATATATATATATATATATATATATATATATATATAGATATATTTATATATATATAGATATACACATATATAATATATATAATATATACATACACACATATATATATATATATATATATATATATACTGTATATATATACTTTAGTATACAATGTAAAAATTTAATTGTATTGTTATTAATTTAAAGTAATGGGTCAATTTAGTTCATAGGACAATACTTTTCAGTTTAGTGACAGAAAGAATGTTATTGGTGCATATTAAATTTAAGTCAGCCATTGCTGTCAAGACACTTACATGTTCATTGGTTAGTACTCCTCGGGGTTCAGGGTGACGACGTGAGGACTTGCGAGGAGGCAGCACTTCTCTCACAGCAGCCTTTGACCTGACATAACGAAAAGTAGTGTTACAGTGACATCAAGGAAGACACTACTTTGTTTTTTTACTTTACATGTATACAGATTTTTTTTAAGTTGAATGTGGGACAGAACACAGTAGTTAACTACATTATATGGCTGCTGGGATATGTATATTAGGGCTGCTACAAACGATTATTTTGATAGTCGACTAGTCACCCGATTATTTTAACGATTAGTCGACTAATCGGATCATATCGCACAATTACTCAATCGCTCTGATTTAGCTATCATCAGCTTCTAAATTTAGCTTCAAGTTGTTTTAAGCATGTGCCAAATAAAAATAAAGACAATAAATGATGATAATTCACTCAAAAATAAAATTTTCATGAACTTTAAAGTTTAGAGCATGTAGCAGCACATTTATTTCTGGCATCAATGTACTTGCATGTAATAAATGTAATATAGTGCAAATTGCAAAACTGCAAAATAGTACACATTGAAATTGAAAACATATAGTGCAATGAAATATGTACTATAGAGACAGTCCGCATGTCTGGGAACGCCCACAAAATGTTAAACGGCCGGCGCGCGAGTGGGGTAAAACCGCCCATATATCTCATGGGCTGACTCACCAAAAGACGGTGCTGCGGCTCTAAACTACAGGTTTGGGGGTTCTAGAGCAGAACACAAGACGTCTGCTCAGATGCGTTTACTGCGGTGGTTAAATCCCTGATCGTGTCTGCCTGGGCTGGGCTATCAGCTAAATAGTTTATGTGCTTTACCTCGTGAGAGCTGTGTTCATGGACATCGAAGCTATGACACTAGTCATGTGGTGAATTGAGTGCACTGCACACATCCTTATTTGGAAAAACACATTCAGGTGCATGCAAAAACAAGCACAAACATTTTTCTTGTGTCATGTATGCAAATAGGAAGATGTTGGTCACCAAGTGTTAAAGGGCGCTTTGGAAGAGGATGAAGAGTGGCATTGTCCTTGTTTAAGGGGCACTTCACTGAAAAACAATGCCGATTTATTTTTGCAGCCATTAATTTAGCTCGACAGTTATTGAAAGTTGATTTGAGTTAAGTTGATGCCAGTGATGTCATGAAAATAATTATAATTAATACAACCCAATGATGTAGTGCTTTCTGATGACATCACTGGCATCAACTTATCTCAAATCAACACAATAACTGTCCAAATAAATGAATGCCTGCAAAATGGTTTACCGATGTGTGAGATCATGTGCAAAATAAATCAGCATTTATTTTTTCGGTTTAGTTTCCCTTTAACTACATCATTGATGAAATATTTGATTATTCAACCATTTAACATTTACCTCCATGTTTACCTACCTGCAATAATTTGACGGATGACAGGAAGGCTTGGTTCTGTCTGATGTTCTCCAGGCGCTCCAGTTCATATTCAGATAGTCCTCCACATTCTAGTAAAAAAAAAAAAGATTAATATTTCATAATATATTTTCAATGATCTGGCTTGGCATGTAAGTCATTAAATGTTTTTTTTTATCTGGGGTAAAATTAGCATCGAGAAAGATAGGTTTCTAAAGGATACAGACATGATTTAAAAATATGCCTTGCTAGTTCTTAACTCATTGAGTGCCAATGACGACTATAGTCGTCAATTCAAATAGTAACGTTCAGTGCCAATGACGACTAAAGTCGTCAATTGCGTTTTTTTGACGGTGGGACGTGGATTAAAGCCTGATCCATCTCCTGTGAAAGTATGGTGGATGTTGAATGTGTAAAAGCTATTTTACAGACCCATTAGGTGGCGACAGTGCTCTCCAGATTACACAAAGGCGAGGAAAAAACAGAGAAGTCATGGGGAAACGGAAATCGCATCCGTATGCATCGATATGCATGAAGCATAACGTTAGCTGTGCCTGCAGCAGCCAATCTGCTGCCACAATTTAGCCCCTCCGTGTCCGCTGCGATAGCCCATCCGCATGATTAGTTGTGGAGTTGTTATTATTCTCAACTGGAAGCATGGGAGCCGGTGACAAATACAGGCGGAACGCTGTAAAAAAGCTGGATGTAGCGCACTTTTCAGTACAGAGCAAACGCAGCAGAGCCACCAGAGACACTCCCACGGAGGTGGGGTTTGCAGTTGAGCGGGGTGGGGCACGCAGGGCAGCATACAACACTGACCCAGACAGACCCAGACAGCAGGACAGGATTGGTAAACGCAAGCTAGAATATCTGATGCCCACCAGCAGTAAATCAAGACCAGCAAGAAGCTGCAACCAGCAGCGCACGCAGGGGCCAGCGCTGCTGGTTGCAGCTAAAAAATATTATTTTGCCAAACAAAATTCCTTTGTTTTCACTGTTTTATTGAAGGAAATTATTTTTGAGGTGTGACTACATCAGAAAATATTAGCTTCAGAGTCAGTCATGTGCTTGAAATGCTTCATTTCACAAAAGGCTAATTATCTCAGCTTCTACGGTAATTTGAAACGTCTCTTTTAGCTGAAATCAACCTATCTTCTCCGGCTCATAACTAAAGAACGGAAAATGATATCAATAAACTCTTTTTTGCTGATGATAGAAGAGATGCTCATCGTTCTTTGGGCGTGTTCGGGTGTTTACATAGTAATATCACACAATATTCTGTGGGCCTCGAGAAATCACTGAAAACGCTCTGAAACTCTGGCACTGGGAGCATCCGTTTTCCAAAAGTGGCTGGCACTCAATGAGTTAAACACCATGAACAATTACGCAGGGTCATAAAACTTACAGATGTATGCTCCACATCACTGTTTTCCTCATCAGATGACCAGGAGTCCTCCTTTTTAAGAAGGAATGAAAATAGTAAAAAAAAAAAAAAGGGAATACCTACTACTGCTTTTATGTGAACTATTAAGTGTCTCTGGCCTCACCTTCCTCTTACTGGCAGAATGGTATTCACAAGGTGTCAGGACCTCCTCTTCCTGTCGAGCTGAGCAGCAGACTGCTCTCTCTGTCCCAGGCTCCTCAGGTCCTCCCTAAAAGTGACAGCACTTCCACCGTTTGACTTGAGGGAATTATTATTATTTGGCACAAACTTGGACTGAAGGATGAACTGAATAGATTTTGGTGGTCAAACGCCAAGGTCACTGTGACCTCATGTCTGTCCCATTCCCATGAACACAATATCTCAGGAATGCCTGGAGATAATGTCATTTCACCTGGCACAAACACCCACTTGGACTCACAGACTGGTCCCTCAAATTGCCAAGACTGCTTTTCAACACAACTGCTAATAACTTTCAAGCTACGTAGCTTGCTAACCTTATCGGTGTTTCCAACCGAGCGGCTCCACTGTAACTACCTGCGCCCCTACCAGTCACAGTGAGGATTCAGCAGACAGACATGCAGACAGACATGACATGCAGACAGTCAATGCAATGTGGCTGTGCTGTGATCACTGAAATCAAAAGAGGTCACGCATAAATGACACAGGCTGATTGGTCCAGGATTATGTGAGATTAGCTGCGGAGAGAGACAGAGTTGATGTACACTTACCACATATTCTTTGACCAGTGTATCCAGGTCTTCATTGAGGTAGACACTAAGGACCCTCAGGACACAATCCTGTTTTGTGTACTGTATATGTCTTGATTCTGAAACAAGCACACAACAACATCCCAAAGAATTACATCACAATTGCTCAAGTGACATCACTAATGACATCACAATCGTGATACAAACCACCGTCCGCTTCGCCAATTTTAACGAAGATAAAATCACTGTTGGCTTGCAAATCCATTATTTTTTTCTAGAAAAGACAGGAGGAGAAGGAATGAGGGGGTGGTGAAGAAGTAGAAAAAAAACACTTACATTAGCTGTCTGTGCCATTATGGTGCCGATTGTCTTTCCTGCAGATCCTCCTTTGGCACGGAAAACCTTTATCAGGTCATCAGAAATAAAGATTTTAGTGAACATTTAGTGAACGTTTTAGTTTAGAGGGGTTGCTTTCAAACATGCTTTAGGTTGAGAATGTCATTTGTGAGCATGTGCTTAGGTATAAATTAAGTACCCAGTTCACAGATCACAGACTGGAAGAGGTCAGGTCAGTGGGGTGGCTGCAGGGACAGGGAAGTCTGCTGACATCATTCTATGTTGGAGCAATATGGAGAGAGATATTAGAAGATGGAGACAGAGAAGAGAAGGGGGCATGTAAATTACATGAGGAGAGGGATCACATCTAATTGTCTCAATGAACAATTGGAAACATTTGAAATTTAAAACTATATACTCACTGTGTGTGCTGTCAGCTCGCAGGCAGCAGCAGGTCAGGTCACAGACAGCAGGTCAGTGGGCTGACTGCAGGGACATGGAGGTCAGCTGACATTAAATGCTGAAACAATCTGGAGAGAGATATTGGAGGCAGGAGACCGAGAGAAGAAGAGATGACAGGCACTATAATTAGAAACTAACATTACAAAGACGTAACAACTAAGATTCAACATAATTTTGCCATAGTGAGTAATCATAGTGGATTCTCAGTTTATCCGTTGGCCTGCACTCGCTCACTCCCAGGCATTATAACAGACAACAGATAAATCAAGAGCCTACACTAAAACGCGTTCCAAGTGTTGATAATCCTAATGCATGATCAAAAAGTGTGTTAAAACCATGGTTAAAACAGGACTGATTTGGTGCTGTCTGTCGCAACAGGACGCGCGCTCCATGACTGTGTACATAACATTACGTTTACGTCTTTTCCAATGTGCGGAGTTGAACGTTACAGAGCAGGGTCTCGGTCTAAAATACTCCCACACTTTAGATGACCGTGCTTGTCCTGTAGCTTGTCCTGACCCTGTCGCTTAGGAGTTGGGAAAAGGAATAACAAATCCATGTGATAGACGGAGCCAACTTCACTCTACCAGTCGGGAATAACAACTTCACTTTCACTAGTCGCTTCCGCTAATCCGACAACAATATGACTTCCGGTCAGATTAAAAGCCATTTTACATCCAAGTACCACTACATACCAAACAATATTTCCCAGGGACCACTTCCACTGCGTCTGCCAATCCCCCCTCCCCCCCAAGAAAATAAAATTTGTTGATTTAACCATGCAATAGCAGCAGAAAGGCCTAATGACAATATACGGGTTCAAAATGGATACACACTAGTGATGCGCGGGCCGCAAGGCTACACTTTTCATCCATATATGGTCAATGATGTCACTCTCAAAAAGGAATCTCCGCTGTTTGAAGAGAAGACTCGTTCGTATTTTCCCATACAATGAGGCAATCAAGTAAACTAAACTTAAAGCTATAGCGTTAGCCGAGTAAGCTACATGAGGGCAAGTGGGGGACTGGACATAATACAGCATGGAAGTTTATTTGGAGTCTTGGACTGCAGCGATCGCACCAACGGCAGCAGAAACCGTAAGTTCGCTCGATTTATACCGTTTTATAGCGTCGGGTGCATGGCGGGCGCGGATCTATAAATAGTATGACATAATTTGTGCGGATTTATGGCGGGCGGACGGTTCATGCATACACGCGGATTAGGATGGCATAAAAGCTCATCCGCACATCTCTAATACACACACACACCTGCAAACATTAGGCTGTGAAAAAGAGGATGCCTTTGAAAATGTATTTTCCCTCCCCAACATTTAGCCTAAATTTGGAGTGTTATTTAGCTACCTTCCTGACAAACTAGCATGACATGGTTGGTACAAATCGATTATTAGGTCTTCTAGTTTCATATGATACCAGAAACTTCACTCTGGCTTTAAAACTCAGCCTGCTGCAGCCTCTGAAAGTAACTGCTCAAAATTGTGATATTTCCCAAATATCGTGATAACCACAAACAAATCCGCGGACCACAGTTCATTGGAAAACAATGGTATAAATAAATAATGCTACACGATAAATAGAAGGATTCAAATAGACCCTGTGATCGGTATCAGCCGATACTGGTTCCAGCGATCAGTGATCGGCCCTAAAAATCCTGATGGGAGCAACCCTACTATTTGCCATTTGGATTGTCCTAAAATGTCTTGGAAACTTACCTGAACAGCGATGTAGACCTGGGACACAAACAGGATCTCCGCTGTGTCTGGAGAGAGAGGGAGCCTGGAAACGGTCAGCAGACTTGACTAAAAGCCTGCCTGCTTTACAGATACATTCGATAAGTCTTCAAAAAAGTTAATTAACTCATTGAATGCCATGGACGTCCTTCGACGTCCAATTAAATAGTGACGTAGAATGCCACGGACGTCCTTCGACGTCCAATGCGTTTTTTGACGGTGGGACGTCGATCAAAGCCTTCCGCAGCTCCTGTACAACTATAGTAGCTATTGAAGGTGTATAACCTATTTTACGGACTCATTAGGTGGCGACAGTGCTTGCTCGGTGCAGTCCAGATTAGAGACAGGTCCGAGAAACAGCCTAAAAGCCGTGGATCAAAGACAAACCGATGCATGCTCCCAGAGCCATTTGCTCTGTCGTGGGAGCTGACATTGGCTCCGAACAGGAGTCAATCCGCGCTCACAACTGAGCCCCTCTGTCCCTGTCTGTCTGTCTGTCTGTCTGTCTGTATAGTTTCTCCACCCGATTAGCAGCCAGGAAAGCAGCCCCTGACGCCAAACCATTCAGCAATCCGGGTTGGCTCTTCCCTGCTGTGGCGCTGAGAGCCGACAGCAGCACACAAACGCAGCACTCCGAAAATATAATGGTTGCGTGAGGCTGTGTGCAGTGTGGGGAGGAGTTTACGGGGGGAGGGGGGGAGGGGGGGAGGGGGGTGCGGCACGCAGGGCATCACACAACAACTACGTCACTACATCAGAAAATATTATCTTCAGACTCAGTGAATGTGCTTGAAATGCTGCATTTCACAAAAGGCGGATTATCTCAGCTAATAATTTGAAAAGCCTGAAAACGCTGAAAACAACCTATCTTCTCCGGCTCATAACTAAAGAACGGAAAATGGTATCAATAAACTTTTTTTTGCTGATGATACAATAGAGCCAGCTCGTTCTTGTGCGTGTTCGGTGTTTACATAGTAATATCACACAATATTCTGTGTGCCTCGAGAAATCACTGAAAACGCTCTGAAAACTCTGGCACTGGGAGCATCCGTTCTCCAAAAGTGGCTGGCACTCAATGAGTTAAAAAGTAGCCTGGTGCAAGCCTCTCTAAAAGCCAGTGACAATTAATTAAACCTGTCTCCTTACCTTCGTTGCATATACGGAGGTTTCTTGATGGCTTCATCAGCGATTCATGGCCGTCATTAGTAGTGGAGCATCAATCCCCTTTTCAAACATGTGAAAATGAAATGCTGTTAGTTATTATAGGCATAGTTTGCATAGCAAGTTAGTTGGCTACTTGTACTACGCAGCCTGCATGCAGCTCCTCGAAAATGTGACTCGACGCAGCTGACGTGAACAGTGCAAGTATAATATAATATAGATGGGGAGATAACAGGAGAGACTAGAGAGTGAAAGCTATTACCAAGTATATGTACTACATTCTTTCCTTGGGCTAACTTCTAATCATTGAAATGCTAGTGAAATCATATAATTACTCATTTTGCTGGGGACTCCGCTGTGAGCCCTCATCAAGCTGACATTCGAGTGTATAGGACCAAGTTGAGGTGATTGCCGAAGTATATTTCCAGCTTTAGTTTTTACCACCACTATCACAGGTAAACTGTATTTAGCAAAACACTGTATTCCATATGATTTGTCTAGGTCAAGATGCAGTTCTCTAAAATAATTAGCATTGTGGATATAGTCTTTTTATGTAAATATCATTTTGGGTGAAGCAAGCTTCAACTATATTTCAAGAAAAGTGGCAGCAATGTGGAAGCTAGTGTAGAGGTGAGTGACTAAGCTAAAAAAAATAAACATAACAGCACAAATATTTGACAAAATCTCTACATAATTATACAGTATTTACCCTAATGAGACAATATGTATGGTTAAAACTGACTAATGACATCACAACAGTCATCCAAAATTTAAAATGAGATACTCAGAATTGTGTCTACCAAATTATATGCTTTTATCACAAAATGCACAATTGTTATGGAATGTTTTAGCTAAGCTGCACGATAAGGGGGGGAATCAAACGCATGTGCACGCTCTCCACTGGCTATGTCTATTGTCTAGTGATAGACATGCTATCTTTTCCTATACAACAACGATTTTAACAGTTAGCAGAGCCCCCTTACTGCCAAATTAGCATGCCATGGTTTGCCTACTTTGATCAGATAGTGCAGCTAGCTCTTCTGGGGGGAGTAATGTTGAACAACGTTACGCGCTAATTTGCATATCAATATGCGCTAATTAAGTAACTACTAACGACTCTGACTGCTCAATGCTCACCTCACAGTTTCATTGATCATGAGTGGGTTGAACGATTGTGTGGACTGTGGAGGACCACGACACTGAGGACATGATATGACAGAGGACAAGTAGCTAATAGGCAGCTAACATTAGCGCCATGCTAAAGTTAGCTAAAAACAGAAATGTAGGGCTAACCAGATATGATGGAACATGGCCTAACGTTACAGCATTATTCTTACCTTGTTAGTGAGTTCCTGGGGAGACTGCAATGCTGGGAAAAACTTTAAATTTACAGAAATAGCCCTCCTGCAGTGGTACCGTTGCTGCAGCAGGCAGGAAAGGCGCAATTCTGAAACTTCCGGGTATGTTCAAGGGTTTTGCAATGATCGCCTTCAAAATAAAAGCGCAGTTTGTTTGTAACTTTCGGAAATGGTAAAAACGGGGGAATATGAGACAACATAAGCACACATGTTCATTGGGATCATTCTACTAAACTTTAACCGAAACTATACTTTGACATAGATATTTAAAACAATTCTGAAAAGCGAAAAACTTAACTTGTTTATTTTATTTTGAAGGGAAGACAAGTAGTGGATTAGTCCAACTAAATTCAATAAAATATGGCTTAAAGAGTGTATATGTAAATCTATAAAAAGTGACATTATATACATGCACACCCTAAAGGAAATAATGCACAATATCTTGTATTTTGAACAATGCTGTTTAATTGAGGTATTAAGATTTACCATGTAGAGATAAGAACATAGATTTCATTGTTATACGACAGACATAAATTGTGTTAGATTTACATCTTCCCAAAATAATCAGTGTGCAGAGAGGCTAGAAGTAGGACCAACATTCCTTTATAACTGGGAACTGGTAATTACGACCTTACGGTTCAAAGGTCATGAGCTGGGACGATGACGTCACCAGAGCTGGTATTTCCCCATTCCAAACTCGTAGGAGCCTCAGCAGCCCCAACCTCAAAAATCCAAGATGGCTGCGCCGCGCAACAACAGATTTATGACATCACTGACGATGTCACAGTGGGAGTTATGACATCACTGATGATGTCACAGTGGGATTTCATCAGTGGGATTTATGACACTGATAATGTCACAGTGGGTGTATGACATCACTCATGATGTCACAGTGGGATTTCATCAGTGAGATTTATGAGGGATTTATGACATCAATGATGATGTCACAGTATGATTTATGACATCACTGGGATTGATGACATCACTGATGTCACAGTGTGATTTATGACATCACTTATGATGTCTGTGAGGAAGCTTGTGTGCTTGCCTCGGGTGATGTGTGAAGTGTGCTGGATCGTAGAACCACAGAGATGTCGGTCCTCGGACGCGGTTGAAGGAATACCACTCGTGACCAGGACCTGGCTGGTTGTAAGGCAGCCAGTGACCGGGACCTGGCTGGTTGTAAGGCAGCCAGTGACCAAGAGTGATCGATCAGAACCACAGAGGTGTCGGTCCTCTGATTCGGTCGTGGGAAGGGAAGACATTACGAAGAAGAGGAAGGAAGAATACAGCGTCACAGAACACCTTGTTATATACACCCTCGTTGGTGATGTCACAGCGTCCAGGGAGCTATGACATCATCGGTGACCCCGTAAAGTCCCATCTGCCATCACAGTCAGCCCAGACCGCCTGACATCGCCGATGACCTCACAGGTGAACTCTGACGTCATCATTGATGATGTCACGGCGGTGTCATCGTCATTACGTCGTTGCCGCGTTGGTTCGTGGGCGTCAATTGCCCCAAGAACAGGCCTAGTGGTGGGCCATTATGGACCCTTTTCTACAATGTCAGTGGTATTATGGGGGATTTATGACATCACTGATGATGTCACAGTGGCATTTATGACATCACTGATGATGCCACAGTGTGATTTATGACATCACTTATGATGTCACAGTGGGATTTCATCAGTGGGATTTATGACACACTGATAATGTCACAGTGGCATTTATGACATCACTGATGATGTCACAGTGGGATTTATGACATCACTGGGATTGATGACATCACTGATGTCACAGTGTGATTTATGACATCACTTATGATGTCAGTGGTATTATGAGGGATTTATGACATCACTGATGATGTCACAGTATGATTTATGACATCACTGGGATTGATGACATCACTGATGTCAAAGTGTGATTTATGACATCACTTATGATGTCAGTGGTATTATGAGGGATTTATGACATCACTGATGATGTCAGAGTGGCATTTATGACATCACTGATGATGTCAGAGTGGGATGTATTACATCACAGTGGGACAGAGAAACAGAGAGACACAGACAGACAGACAGACAGAGCCCTAGCTCCCATTTATATGAGAAGGGGACCTGATGGAGGGCAAGTGCATAGTCATAACGCCACCTACTGGCAACACAAAAAGCACTTCTCGACCAAATTACGCATCGTTAGAGTGGTCACATGGCTATGGAAAAAAAAGTACTTTTCCTATGTAAAAATTAAAAATGTTTTCAAGGATAGTACCAGTCGACTCCAAATGACCTGAAACGCACTCCTATCACTATATGGCAGTTTGCAATTTTTTTTTGGCTCAAACACTTAGTAAAAAAAAAAAAAAAAAAAAAAAAAAAACTATCTCCGGAACGGAAGGTCGCACAGAAATGGGACTGACACCGTTGGATTCCTCGTCGAAAAGTACGTCGCGAGTGCCCCGCCCCTTCCCGAAAAAACGCTTCCTTAGGGTACTTTAGGGCACATATGTAGATTTACATGAAATCGCGATTTCCTCCCTAACCAGAAGTCTGACCGGGAAATAAAAAAGTTTCACCCGACGTACTTTTTCAAGACGGTTCGAATGAGCCCTTGCTCGAGTCTCTCCGACAACGGGAAGTGGTCGAAAAGGGACCCTAAAGTTCCCATGTTTGACCAAAAAACTTTAAATGGCTGTATCTCGGGAAGGAAACGTCGTAGAGAGTCGCGGTTGGTTGCGTTGGATTCCTCGTCTAATTGTCGGAATGAAGAAAAAAAAATCCAAATCGCATGAAACGTGCTCCTAACACAACCCCACAAAAAACCCCTAAAAACCCATACATTCAAACAGTGTTGAAATCGGGCTATATTCTCCAAAACGTTGGTCTTCTAGCCGTTTTTCACCCTAGTGCTATGATGACATCATCACTGTCATCACTGATGACATCATCGTCAGTCATTACACAACACATTTTTTGTGTCATTTTCTGACATCTGTTTTAAGAGTGTACAAATGGATTTACAGTATAGATGAATTACAGTAAATATATAGTATACATATTTTACAGTATCTTACTAAACATATTACAGTAAGATACTGTTCAAATTACAAATGGATTTACAGTATAGATGAATTACAGTAAATATACTGTATACTCATTTTACAGTATCTTACTAAACATATTACAGTAAGATACTGTTCAAAGTACAAGTGGATTTACAGTAGAGATTAATCACAGTAATTATACTTTATACACACTTTACAGTATCTTACTAAACATATTACAGTAAGATACTGTTCAAATACAAGTTGATTTACAGGAGAGATTAATTACAGTAATTATACTGTATACACATTTTACAGTATTTTACTAAACATATTACAGTAAGATACTGTTCAAAGTACGAGTGTATTTACAGCATAGATGAATTACAGTAAACATGCTGTATACACATTTTACAGGATTTCACTAAACATATTACAGTAAGATACTGTGTCACAATGTCTTCTTCTCTTGAGTTTTATGGCAGGTGGTGAATTACTGCCACCTCTGGATGATGTACACTTCTGAAAATGTATCCAAAATGACTAGATTCTAGCTATTTGAATCACAGCTAGCCATATTTGAACCATATTCATAAATGTTAAAAGATTCGAATGAATGCATATCTAAACCAAATGCCTATATTTTAACTATTTGAATTACAGCTAGCCATATTTAAACCATATTCATCATTTTTAACTGATTCAGTTTAATTAATCTCAGAAAAAACAGATTTATTTAGATTCTAGGGATTTTGAATACATACATTTTATGATTATGATTATTTGAATAAAATCTAATAGATGCAAATAACTAATAATTAACTACACCATGATTATTTCTGTGAGTGCATCTACCGTTAAGTCTATTGCGTGAAAGGGAGGGATGGATGGATGAGCGATCACTCCATCAATCTCTCAATATCTCCACATCCTTTCGCCGTCCGTCCGTCCGTCCGTCCGTCTCCCATCGGTCCCCGTTGGTCCCTCCGTCTTTAGAAGCCCTTGACATGACAGTAGGCTTCCAGAGAGGAGAACAGGATGTAGAGGAGCCACAGGCTGAAGAACAGCATGGTGGTCAGGATCTTTGGAGTCCGCGGGCCCCCCAGCTCGCCCCCGATGTCGGGCCGGCGCCGGTACATCAGCGTGCCCATGCAGATGAAGGCGAAGATGGTGAAGAGCGTGACGGAGAAGGCCAGCGTGCCCGGGTCCACCCTGAACTCCCGCCCCTGGCTGTTGTGGTAGATGGCAGCGATGGACCACGCCACCTGTCAATCACAAGCATCGTTGTGATTAGGGATGTTAATGAATAATCGACAATTGATTGATCACCGTTAAGAATTTTACCCATCAAACATAACTGATTATTTGACAATAGGCCAGTGGGTCTCAAACTGTTTTGGCTTTACTACCGCCTTTTCCTCATTTCTATATCCAAGTACCCCCTTTACCCGATTACAGCATTTTGCTTAGAAAACTGCAAGAGAAAACAACAGCATGTGATGCAATGAAGGAATGATAACCCACCTTTTGAAGAATATATCATTACAAAATAAGAAATGGAGTGAAAGAGTTGGAATTAGTGCCTCCTGAGCAGATTTCATTTTGCAAGATGTTTGGAGCTCATACCTCGATGGTTTGGAGGTTTGTGTTTATTTGTGATTTTATAACATAACCGCTGTGAAACTATCAGAAAAAAAAGTGTAATCCCTGCGTTTGAGCGGTTTACCGGTGCTCTCTCTCTCCACATAAACACAGCCTTGCTTGACCACATAAACACAGAACACAGCAAAACAATGTCCCACCACGAAAATACACACAGGGCAGAGCGTCTCTCAACACCAACACACTGCCACACTATTATATGGGCCAGAAGTGATCGTTTCGAGGGGAAACTTTTGTATAATTATATGTTTTTTAATTATATGGTTGCATAGTATACCTTTAATAGAATGACTAATTGATTAATTTATTGTTAACATGAACAATTAATCGATTAAGGAAATTGATTCCAATTTGCATCCCTAGTCATGATGAAGTCAGATGTTAGCAGTTAAGTCAGGGATAATCAGCGAGTAGGTGCTTTTAGGTGGTTTTAATGACGTGGAGGGAAAGTGTTACTCCGACTCGTTGATTATTTTATATTGCCAACAATATGAAATAAAATAATTGACAAATGTTTGGTGAAAGTTTTGCACTCAAAATCAAAAGCTTATGAAGCAAGAACTCAGCGTTGTCATGGCAATGATTGATTATAGTCCCTTTTACAACCAAGCCAGTTAGGTGACACGATAGCTTAAAAATACATGTGAATTTCACAGCCGTAATAGTTAAATCAGTCATGGAATTCCCCCCCCCCCCCAGCAGATATATCTTACAAGATTAAGCTAGCAAGGCAGTTTTGTATTATGTGTGGTATTTTTAAGTTTGGTTTTAACGCACACCTGCTGGCCAATCAGAGCAGAGTATTCATCCAGACCATGCTATACGATTGTTTACCACAGCAGAAGCAGCAGCAGCAACAAGAACAACGGTGGCAGATGGCCGCGATGCACCACGAGACCTCTCAATCATCCAGATGAAATGACTAAATAAAATGAACTTGATTGATCCCTGAGGGGGAGATGGGTCATTGCAGCATCAAAGAATAGGCTATAAATCATAATAGCAGTATGAATAATAATGATAATAAAGCAATCAAGAGGAACCAAAAGTTTCAATCAACAAACAAATGTTGCAAAGCAATGGGACTCACCCCGATGCCCAGGAACACATTGACAGCATTGGAGCCAGTCACGTTACCGATAGATGCGTCTGCATACTGGTCCTGGATAGCAGCTACCTTACTGGCAAATGTATCTGGGAGGAGGAGGAGAGAGAGAGGAGAGAGAGAGAGAGAGAGAGGAAGAGAGAGAGAGAGAGAGAGAGAGAGAAGAGAGAGAGGAGAGAGAGAGAGAGAGAGAGAGAGGAGAGAGAGAGAGAGAGAGAGAGAGAGAGGAGAGAGAGAGAGAGAGGAGAGAGAGAGAGAGAGAGAGAGAGAGAGAGAGGAGAGGAGAGAGAGAGAGAGAGAGAGAGAGAGAGAGAGAGAGAGAGGAGAGAGAGAGAGAGAGAGAGAGAGAGAGGAGAGAGAGAGAGAGAGGAGAGAGAAGACAGAGTGAGCGAGGAGAGAGAGAGAGAGAGAAAGAGAGAGAGAGAGAGGAGGAGAGAGAGAGAGAGAGAGAGAGGAGAGAGAGAGAGAGAGAGAGGAGAGAGGTGGTTAGCCTGCTAGCAGCAGTAGGCAGTGGTGGGAACAGCCAGGTTTTACTGTGGGAACACTACTTAGGCAGCGCCCCTCTGGACGTGGTCCAGAACCCCTCCTCCTCACCCCCCCCCCCCCTCCTAATAGGATTACCCCTATTTAGAAATCTGTCGTTTTCGGAGATCTGATGTTGTCAGCTGACAGAAGCTGGGCTCTCAGCTGTCAACTGTCAAACCAGCTCTGTTTACAACTTTGCAGCAAGCCAGCCAGGTGCTTTGCAAGAGCGCGCGCTGCCTGTATCACTGATATAAATCATGTTGAAGAGGAAAAAGATGAGATCAACAAAAATAAAACAACGAAATGGGCAGTTAACAGCAACACACTGAGAGACTTTCTTGTACAAAACATACCTGGACTTCAACATAGAAAGCTTCAGATGGTTTTGTCTCCTCTGAGCGCAGCACGCGCCACTTACGTCTTATAAGACCCGCAGACGTTAACGTAATTCCCTGGAATGCAAGTTTAACAAGCCAGTTACATGATGTTGCATTCTTACACATTGCCATTTGTTTTATTTTGTATGTTACAATTGGCTACATTATTAGTTAGTTTATGGTCTAGAAATTCTGCCAGGTGCAGGCACTAAGCGGCCATTTTATCCAATGATAATCTTGAGCAGCTGAGGGGACTATTTTGTCTTGTCGGTTCTCAACTCATATTCAAGGTTATGAAAACTAGATTTTGATTGCAAAATGCACTTGTTTGGTTTCTTTGGCAAGTGTCCTATCCACCCTAACACTCACTGTGTGTGTGTGTGTGTGTGTGTGTGTGTGTGTGTGTGTGTGTGTGTGTGTGTGTGTGTGTGTGTGTGTGTGCGCGCAGCGCGCGCGCGCGCGCGTGTGTCTGTGACACACGTGTAAATCGGAGGCCATGAATGAATGAAATGAATGAATGAATGAATGAATGAAAACTTTATTTAACAGATTGCAGAATGGGTACAATACAGTACGGCTCATTACACACAATTGTTAAGGGGATGCAGACCAGAGAAAGACGTTTGTCTTGTTTACATCATGGTCCCCCATTTTCAATTTTCTGTTTGGCAGCAAAATCAGATTGTCAAGATCTCCTGGTTTTAAGTGTACTAAATGGAGTAGAGAAGATAAAATACTTAGGATGTATACTTGATAAGTGTGTATCTGGTGAGGAGATGGCCGTGACAGTTTTAAACAAGATCCACCAAAGAATAAAATTCCTATCAAGGAAAGCTGCTCTCCTTGATAGTTCTATTTTGCATGTCTTAATAAAAAGCCACTATTTCGTGCTACACTGGCTTAGCGCAGTGGATAAAGGGCAGACTGCAGACAGCCCAAAACAAGCTAACACCCACGCACTCACCTTGACCCTGAGCACTTTCAAAAACTCAACTGGTTTACAGTTGAAAAACGCACTTTATATATTAAAATGCTGCTCACATTTAAAATCACCATAAAAAAGGTGCCCAGGTACTAAATTAAATTACTAAATGCTAAATTACTTTTCTCTAGTGCGGGAGACGCATCAGCACTCGACTCGTGGCAGGTCAAAATAATAAAGAGATAAAAAATAAAAATAAAATCTAAAATAGAACTAAAAGAAACTAAGAACTTGCATGGGGATAAAACACTAAATAAAAATAAAATAAGCGGTTAGTTAAAGGCCTTCAAATAAAGGTAGGTTTTTAGCTCCTTTTTAAAAATGTTCACGGAGCTTGCCTGTTTAATGTAGTCAGGCAAGGTGTTCCACAGTTTAGGTGCATAGTGCATAAAAGCAGTTTCCCCGCTATGTTTGTGCAGTACTTTTGGAACAGCTAAAAGACTGGAATTTGAGGACCTAAGGGCTCTTTGCGGTTGGTAAGGTGTAAAGAAATCTAAAATGTATGAAGGTGCTGTGCCATTAAGTGCTTTGTAAGTCATTAAAAGGACCTTAAAATCAATTCTAAAAGGAACGGGGAGCCAGTGTAGTTCAGCTAAAACAGCAGTGATGTGCTCTCTCTTCTTGGTCCTAGTTAAAAGTCTAGCAGCAGAGTTCTGTATGAGTTCAAGTTTCTTTATAGACTTTTTTGGTAGACCAGTACTTTGGCAACATTTCTAAGGGTAACTGTCTGCCTTTCCGAAGCCCTGCCACTCCGAACGTTAACTTCCATTATTCGGACTGGCGGTCGTTCACCTTAGAAGCCGCAATGCCGACCTTAGGTTTAGGCGTGGGGGTGGGAGAGGTTGGGTTTTGGGTTAGGGTCTGGGGGAGGTTAGGTTTAGGCATGGGGGGAGGTTAGGTTTGGCGTGGGGGCTGGGAGAGGTTAGTGAAAAACGGGGAATATAGAACCCTTTCTGAGTGCCGATATTTCGGAGTGGCAGCACGTCGGAGTGGCAGCATGTAACCATTTCTAAGGTAAAGCTGTCTGTGTCACTTTACTAAAGTGCGGCTTAAAACTTAAATCAGAATCCAGGATGACACCTAAACTTTTAACTTGGGATTTCATCTGGTGAGCCAGGTTCCCAAGTTTACTGGAGAGGATATCCCTCTTTGATTTCGGTCCAAGTAGGAGGATCTCGGTTTTATCCTCATTTAGTTTTAAGAAATTGTCATTCATCCATTGATTTATTGAGGCTAAACAGGCAGTCAAAGAACGAAGGCAATCTGGGTCACTTGGCTCAACAGAAATATAAATAAATATCTTGTGAGAAGTGTTTTCTAAAAACAAACTTTTATGTTCTAAAAGTCATAAAAGTTATTAATGTTTGTGAAGATTATCCTGCTGAACCCTAAAATTCACATTCCCATAAACGTTTGATAACCACAGACCTTGTTTTATGCATTTAAGTGAAATCTCCATTCACTTTTCCCCTGATGAACCCAGAAGTCTACTTCTGGACTTATTCCTTCGGTTCATGAATGACATCACTGGTCCACAATGAATGTCTGCAAAACTGTTGACAGTTTTTAGATACGTGTGAGATCATGTGCAAAATAAATCAACATTGTTTTTCTGTGAACTTCTCCTTTAAGTGTATAGCTGCAGTATATGTGTGAGATTGTAACCCCTTCATGGGCAGACTGAGATCCACTCTTTTGGCTCAATTCCACCACATTTTACAGCCCTGCACAGCCCGTCACCACTCGGCTCTACTTGCTTCAACCCGATGGACGTTCTGCTTCGACCGCCTTTCATCTGCCCCCGCCCACACCTGGTCGTCCAAGCGACCGCATATCTGCCCTCCACCCATGTCCCGAAATATGCTATAACATAACGTTACAATTAAATCCATACACAGAACTTTTAAACTGTTTATGAAATACTGGTGCCTCTAAATGACCTACAGTGTGTGTGTGTGTGTGTGTGAGTGAGAGAGAGAGAGAGAGAGAGAGAGAGAGAGAGAGCAGTGCTGGCATGACCACAGTCCTTGATCCTCTACCCCCGCGGCCTCTCACCAGGCAAAACCGCGGCTTCACCAAGCGCCTGCGGCCTAGCGGAGCCGACGCAGCACTAACTACAAAAGCGCTTCAGAGCAGCGGACTTTTGGACAATTGAAACCACCGCGCCGATTTTATTTCACCAGAGGCGAAGGCAGCAAAACAAAAGACTGATGGAAGAGCATAATAGAAGAGAAGAGTAGGTAAGTAAACTGGTATGCAGCGCTGCATTGACAGTCAGTAGGATAGAGAGTAAACACGATTCTGCCTGACCAATCAGTCGTCTACAATGTTTTCACGTCACCGTATGAACCCGGGTTCGCAGAATAGAACCCCGACGAGGCAGGTACTAAAAGTAGCACGACTCAGCCCCAAATCAAAGCGAGCTGGGCCGGTTTATACCGGTGGGATGAGACCAAAAGTCGAGTCGAGCGGAGCGGGACCGCGCTACTAGCTGCGGTGGGATTGGGCCATTTCAGTTGCTCCACAGTCTCTAGGCTCTAATAGGTAGAGCTTCTTCCATCAGGCTCTGAGAGCTGCTAAGATAGCCACGCACATTCTTCTGCATTCACTGCTTGTGTGTTTAATGGCTGCTCACATGTTTGATTTGATCTTGTAAACTGAGGCTTTGCACACGACACAGCGAGTAACTGTACTCACAATGTTTACTTCAGCAGTGCTTCATGTTATCACCTGACAGCTTGCCAGCTCTGGCCTGATACAATACTGCCATCTAGCGGTGTTAACTATACACAACAGTGCATGTATTCACATATCAATAGTTAGCAAATCTACAGTGTATCTATAAATCAAGGGCATTATTGTTATCACTGTTATAAATTACTATTATTATAAATAAAGCTTGGTCAGATACATTTCTTCTTGATCATTGGAATAGTTTTAGCATTGTAAACCTGCCTAAGCTGAATTCTATCAGTATTATCCTGTAGCCTCTTGACACAGGACATGTGTCTGACTTCATAGCCAGAGTTGAGCCACAGCAGTTTCACTAGCAGGTAATACTGATGCAGCCTTGTATATAACAGATAATACTGATGCAGCCTTGTATATAACAGGTAATACTGATACAGTCTTGTATATAACAGGTAATACTGATACAGCCTTGTATATAACAGGTAATACTGATACAGCCTTGTATATAACAGATAATACTGATGCAGCCTTGTATATAACAGGTAATACTGATACAGCCTTGTATATAACAGATAATACTGATACAGCCTTGTATATAACAGGTAATACTGATACAGCCTTGTATATAACAGGTAATACTGATACAGCCTTGTATATAACAGATAATACTGATGCAGCCTTGTATATAACAGATAATACTGATGCAGCCTTGTATATAACAGGTAATACTGATACAGCCTTGTATATGCTGTATATAACAGGTAATACTGATACAGCCTTGTATATAACAGGTAATACTGATACAGCCTTGTATATAACAGGTAATACTGTTACAGCCTTGTATATAATTGTCGGTTGTCCTCTGAGACATGCTTGTGAACTAGGGCTATAAAGAAACTTGAACTGTGGATCATGTCATTCTGCTGTCCTGGCAGTTATAAATTATGAATTGGTTTGTTTTTTTAATAAGGGCACACATGTTCTATTTACTTGCTGTTATTTAATTTCAGATATGCAGCAATCTGTCAGAAGTCATGTACAGGACAGTAGCCAAGGAAGACAAAGACACAAGTCAGGTTTTATGCAACTTCTATTTACAAATGCAAATACAATGTCAAAGACCTCCCGAACACCAACATTTATTGACAAATAAAACTGTAAAAAAGAACTATTTAAAAACATTGACAAAAGAGACATACATATATGCACAAACACACATAAGTATATACTAGGGATGCCTTTATCGATTAGTTTTCCTGTCGATTACCCTTAAATTCTGAAGACGATTAGTCGATTAGTCTATAAGCAAAAAAAATTAAAAAAAATAATAATTAAAAAAAAAAAAAAAAAATAAATTTTTTTAAATTAATAATAAAAAAAATTAATAATAATAATAATCAGGACGCCATCTAAATTGACCATAATTTAATCTATGTCAAAACATTCAACATGCAATTATTACATGTATTTATTTGCATTATCGTGCACACAGGCAACGACTTTCTCTTCCAGTTTCCAGTCACTGACTGCTTCTCGCAGGTGTGCTGCCAGATTTTCACCGCTATGCCTGTCCTCCATGGGGCGGGTTTGTAGAACACAGCTACAGAGCTGTCCACGTTCGTTGATGAAATGACAGGTTATTGTCACGTATGCTTCTGTTGCAATGGACGTCCAGATGTCTGACGTTATTGCCACACACTGTGCCTCCTCTAACTGCTGTTTAATGTACTCAGTCATTTTGCCATGGCTCACCTCCACTCTGGATGTTATCAAGGTGCGCCCCGGCACGGTGTATGCGGGCTCGACAAAGTTCATCAACTTGCGAAAGCCTTCGCCCTCGACAAAGCACAGTGGTAGCATATCGCGGGCAGTCATCTCAGCGAGGAGTTGTGTGATCGTTTCGGACCGGCGAGGGTCACATCGTCTGCGGGGTTCTGCAGTAAAAGCTGTGATACTGGTCTGCCTGCATCATCTCCTCCACGCAAGTTTACGTCGAGATGCTTGTTCTGAAGGTGGGTCCTCATTGCAGTGGTAGAGTGGTTATATGCAAGCTTGAGAGAACATAGCCGACACACAACCTTGTTGTCTCTTTCTTCATCAAAGTATTGCCAAACTTTGCTAGTTTTCTGTCGCGTGGCCATTGTTGCTCCTCCTTTGTGTACTTCTCAACTCCTGTCCTCTGTGTGCGGGGAGGGGGGCGGAGGGGCAGTTGCCTTCAGTGACCCTGGGAATTCTACTAGCGCATGGATGACTGACGGTGAAAGACGCAAAAAATAAAAATAAAATAGTAAAATAATTGTCGATTAGTAATTTTCACTCCGACTAGTGAGTGTGTCGACGACTAATCGATTAATCGATTATTTTGCGGCACCCCTAGTATATACATACATTTATATATACAGACACGTATATACATAGTACAAACATACATACAGTACATACATATACAGTACATACATATAATTCAGTCATTTAAAAACAAATAAAATTCTTGCACGATTCAATAAAGGATCTTTTGGCAGTGGATATGATTGTCGCTGACTGACGACAAGTTAGCCAGGTGGTATTTCCGGTCGCTGACTGATGACAACAGTTAGCCAGGTGATATTTCCTGTCGCTGACTGATGACAACAGTTAGCCAGGTGGTATTTCCTGTCGCTGACTGACCACAACAGTTAGCCAGGTGGTATTTTCTGTCGCTGACTGACCACAACAGTTAGCCAGGTGGTATTTCCTGTCGCTGACCACGACAGTTAGCCAGGTGGTATTTCCTGTCGCTGACTGATGACAACAGTTAGCCAGGTGGTATTTCCTGTCGCTGACTGACGACAACAGTTAGCCAGGTGATATTTCCTGTCGCTGACTGATGACAACAGTTAGCCAGGTGGTATTTCCTGTCGCTGACTGATGACAACAGTTAGCCAGGTGGTATTTCCTGTCGCTGACTGACCACAACAGTTAGCCAGGTGGTATTTCCTGTCGCTGACTGATGACAACAGTTAGCCAGGTGATATTTCCTGTCGCTGACTGATGACAACAGTTAGCCAGGTGGTATTTCCTGTCGCTGACTGATGACAACAGTTAGCCAGGTGGTATTTCCTGTCGCTGACTGATGACAACAGTTAGCCAGGTGGTATTTCATGTCGCTGACTGACCACAACAGTTAGCCAGGTGGTATTTCCTGTCGCTGACTGACGACAACAGTTAGCCAGGTGATATTTCCTGTCGCTGACTAACGACAAGTTAGCCAGGTGGTATTTCCTGTCGCTGACTGACCACAACAGTTAGCCAGGTGGTATTTCCTGTCGCTGACTGACCACAACAGTTAGCCAGGTGGTATTTCCTGTCGCTGACTGACGACAAGTTAGCTAGGTGGTATTTCCTGTCGCTGACTGACGACAACAGTTAGCCAGGTGGTATTTCCTGTCGCTGACTGACGACAACAGTTAGCCAGGTGGTATTTCCTGTCGCTGACTGACCACAACAGTTAGCCAGGTGATATTTCCTGTCGCTGACTGACGACAACAGTTAGCCAGGTGATATTTCCTGTCGCTGACTGACGACAACAGTTAGCCAGGTGATATTTCCTGTCGCTGACTGACCACAACAGTTAGCCAGGTGGTATTTCCTGTCGCTGACTGACCACAACAGTTAGCCAGGTGATATTTCCTGTCGCTGACTGACGACAACAGTTAGCCAGGTGATATTTCCTGTCGCTGACTGACGACAACAGTTAGCCAGGTGATATTTCCTGTCGCTGACTGACGACAACAGTTAGCCAGGTGATATTTCCTGTCGCTGACTGACGACAACAGTTAGCCAGGTGGTATTTCCTGTCGCTGACTGACGACAACAGTTAGCCAGGTGGTATTTCCTGTCGCTGACTGACGACAACAGTTAGCCAGGTGGTATTTCCTGTCGCTGACTGACCACAACAGTTAGCCAGGTGATATTTCCTGTCGCTGACTGACGACAACAGTTAGCCAGGTGGTATTTCCTGTCGCTGACTGACGACAACAGTTAGCCAGGTGGTATTTCCTGTCGCTGACTGACGACAACAGTTAGCCAGGTGATATTTCCTGTCGCTGACTGACGACAACAGTTAGCCAGGTGATATTTCCTGTCGCTGACTGACGACAACAGTTAGCCAGGTGGTATTTCCTGTCGCTGACTGACCACAACAGTTAGCCAGGTGATATTTCCTGTCGCTGACTGACGACAACAGTTAGCCAGGTGATATTTCCTGTCGCTGACTGACGACAACAGTTAGCCAGGTGATATTTCCTGTCGCTGACTGACGACAACAGTTAGCCAGGTGATATTTCCTGTCGCTGACTGACGACAACAGTTAGCCAGGTGGTATTTCCTGTCGCTGACTGACGACAACAGTTAGCCATGTGATATTTCCTGTCGCTGACTGACGACAAGTTAGCCAGGTGATATTTCCTGTCGCTGACTGATGACAAGTTAGCCAGGTGGTATTTCCTGTCGCTGGCTGACCACAACAGTTAGCCAGGTGGTATTTCCTGTCGCTGACTGACGACAAGTTAGCCAGGTGATATTTCCTGTTGCTGACTGATGACAAGTTAGCCAGGTGGTATTTTCTGTCGCTGACTGACCACAACAGTTAGCCAGGTGGTATTTCCTGTCGCTGACTGACGACAACAGTTAGCCAGGTGGTATTTTCTGTCGCTGACTGACCACAACAGTTAGCCAGGTGATATTTCCTGTCGCTGACTGACCACAACAGTTAGCCAGGTGATATTTCCTGTCGCTGACTGACCACAACAGTTAGCCAGGTGGTATTTCCTGTCGCTGACTGACCACAACAGTTAGCCAGGTGGTATTTCCTGTCGCTGACTGACCACAACAGTTAGCCAGGTGATATTTCCTGTCGCTGACTGACGACAACAGTTAGCCAGGTGATATTTCCTGTCGCTGACTGACGACAACAGTTAGCCAGGTGATATTTCCTGTCGCTGACTGACGACAACAGTTAGCCAGGTGGTATTTCCTGTCGCTGACTGACGACAACAGTTAGCCAGGTGGTATTTCCTGTCGCTGACTGACGACAACAGTTAGCCAGGTGATATTTCCTGTCGCTGACTGACGACAAGTTAGCCAGGTGGTATTTTCTGTCGCTGACTGACCACAACAGTTAGCCAGGTGGTATTTCCTGTCGCTGACTGACGACAAGTTAGCCAGGTGGTATTTTCTGTCGCTGACTGACCACAACAGTTAGCCAGGTGGTATTTCCTGTCGCTGACTGACGACAACAGTTAGCCAGGTGGTATTTTCTGTCGCTGACTGACCACAACAGTTAGCCAGGTGATATTTCCTGTCGCTGACTGACCACAACAGTTAGCCAGGTGATATTTCCTGTCGCTGACTGACCACAACAGTTAGCCAGGTGATATTTCCTGTCGCTGACTGACCACAACAGTTAGCCAGGTGATATTTCCTGTCGCTGACTGACCACAACAGTTAGCCAGGTGGTATTTCCTGTCGCTGACTGACCACAACAGTTAGCCAGGTGGTATTTCCTGTCGCTGACTGACCACAACAGTTAGCCAGGTGATATTTCCTGTCGCTGACTGACGACAACAGTTAGCCAGGTGATATTTCCTGTCGCTGACTGACGACAACAGTTAGCCAGGTGGTATTTCCTGTCGCTGACTGACGACAACAGTTAGCCAGGTGGTATTTCCTGTCGCTGACTGACGACAACAGTTAGCCAGGTGGTATTTCCTGTCGCTGACTGACCACAACAGTTAGCCAGGTGGTATTTCCTGTCGCTGACTGACGACAACAGTTAGCCAGGTGGTATTTCCTGTCGCTGACTGACCACAACAGTTAGCCAGGTGGTATTTCCTGTCGCTGACTGACCACAACAGTTAGCCAGGTGGTATTTCCTGTCGCTGACTGACGACAAGTTAGCCAGGTGGTATTTCCTGTCGCTGACTGACGACAAGTTAGCCAGGTGGTATTTCCTGTCGCTGACTGACCACAACAGTTAGCCAGGTGGTATTTCCTGTCGCTGACTGACGACAAGTTAGCCAGGTGGTATTTCCTGTCGCTGACTGACCACAACAGTTAGTCAGGTGATATTTCCTGTCGCTGACTGACCACAACAGTTAGCCAGGTGGTATTTCCTGTCGCTGACTGACGACAACAGTTAGCCAGGTGGTATTTCCTGTCGCTGACTGACGACAAGTTAGCCAGGTGGTATTTTCTGTCGCTGACTGACGACAACAGTTAGCCAGGTGGTATTTCCTGTCGCTGACTGACCACAACAGTTAGCCAGGTGGTATTTCCTGTCGCTGACTGACGACAACAGTTAGCCAGGTGGTATTTCCTGTCGCTGACTGACCACAACAGTTAGCCAGGTGGTATTTCCTGTCGCTGACTGACCACAACAGTTAGCCAGGTGGTATTTCCTGTCGCTGACTGACGACAAGTTAGCCAGGTGGTATTTCCTGTCGCTGACTGACGACAACAGTTAGCCAGGTGGTATTTCCTGTCGCTGACTGACCACAACAGTTAGCCAGGTGGTATTTCCTGTCGCTGACTGACGACAAGTTAGCCAGGTGGTATTTCCTGTCGCTGACTGACCACAACAGTTAGCCAGGTGGTATTTCCTGTCGCTGACTGACAACAACAGTTAGCCAGGTGGTATTTCCTGTCGCTGACTGACGACAAGTTAGCCAGGTGGTATTTCCTGTCGCTGACTGACGACAACAGTTAGCCAGGTGGTATTTCCTGTCGCTGACTGACCACAACAGTTAGCCAGGTGGTATTTCCTGTCGCTGACTGACGACAAGTTAGCCAGGTGGTATTTCCTGTCGCTGACTGACGACAAGTTAGCCAGGTGGTATTTCCTGTCGCTGACTGACGACAACAGTTAGCCAGGTGATATTTCCTGTCGCTGACTGACGACAAGTTAGCCAGGTGATATTTCCTGTCGCTGACTGACGACAAGTTAGCCAGGTGGTATTTTCTGTCGCTGACTGACGACAAGTTAGCCAGGTGGTATTTCCTGTCGCTGACTGACGACAAGTTAGCCAGGTGATATTTCCTGTCGCTGACTGACGACAACAGTTAGCCAGGTGGTATTTCCTGTCGCTGACTGACGACAAGTTAGCCAGGTGGTATTACCTGTCGCTGACTGACGACAACAGTTAGCCAGGTGGTATTTCCTGTCGCTGACTGACGACAAGTTAGCCAGGTGGTATTTCCTGTCGCTGACTGACAACAGTTAGCCAGGTGATATTTCCTGTCGCTGACTGACGACAACAGTTAGCCAGGTGGTATTTCCTGTCGCTGACTGATGACAACAGTTAGCCATATGGTATTTCCTGTCGCTGACTGACGACAACAGTTAGCCAGGTGATATTTCCTGTCGCTGACTGACTACAACAGTTAGCCAGGTGGTATTTCCTGTCGCTGACTAACGACAAGTTAGCCAGGTGGTATTTCCTGGTCGATTGTCCCTTGACAGTGTATTGAACCATACAGTGCGTCAGTTCACTTTGGCTTAGCCCAGATTTCAGGCAGTTTTCAGGGTGAGCTTGTGAGATCTGTGTCTCTGCCGGCCAATGGAAACATTGGCTAACTATGGCTGCCAGGCTGGAGCTCCATCCTTAGCAGAGGACGTCCCAGCCAGCTAAAAGTTATTGAATAAAACTCCAATAAAATCAAGTTTCTGTGATAAGAGTCTGTTGTTGGTCAAAAGGTGCATCACAGCCCGACAGCCGTCCGCTTGAATGGCAGCTAATGCGTTTGACTTGAGGCATTAGCGGACAGGCAAGGGCGGAGTTAGTTTCCTCCATTTTGAAGACAACAGTCTAATGGAACGACTGTAATAAGGAGAGGGGTTCCAGTAGAGCAGGCTGCGTGCGACGCCCGCTAGAAATGAGTGTGCGAATGCGATATTTCTATGTCATTATCCAGAGCACCACCCACTCTGGCTGCCCCAGACTTCAAATCAAAGGCGACACAGCGATCTCAGCCCTCACAGGCACCTGAGGCTCCTCTTGCTGTGTGCGGCCTTGGTGGAGTTTGGGTGCGTGCGGGGCAGCAGGGCATGGGGGCGGGGCAGCAGGGCATGGGAGCGGGGCAGCAGGGCGTGGGGGCGGGGCAGCACGACGTGGCACGGGGCAGAGCCGTGGGAGGCCTCCTGACAGAGGGTGCAGAAGTCAAACTACAGGGACGCAGAGCCTCGTGCTGCTTCAGAACGCTGGCTGCCTGCATACACAAAACAAAACCTACAGGGACGCAGAGCCTCGTGCTGCTTCAGACCGCTGGCTGCCTGCACACACAAAACAAAACCTACAGGGACGCAGAGCCTCGTGCTGCTTCAGACCGCTGGCTGCCTGCACACACAAAACAAACAGTACAGAAAATCATCTCAATGCATTTCTCTTCTTGGAGAGACCAACTGATTAAATGTTATAAGCCTGAGTTAGTCTTTGTGAAGTACTACAGTATCACCACTGCACAGGTAAGACCTTCCACTTTTCTTCCCCTTTTACTTGACATAAAACAGATAATTGATTAATTGTTTTACTTATTTATTAAGCAAAAACACCCACATATCTCTTGTTACAGCTTCACAAATACCAACATTTGCTGCTTTTCATATCATTATAAAAGAAAGACTTTGTTGCTCCTGGTCAGACTAACTGTATGCTCACACCTAAAGTGTCATGAGTCCTCTGGGCACTGGCTGCCAGCACTCAGCACTGTCAGCAGTCATCACCAGGGGGGCGGGGCATCAAGCAGCGCTGCAGACATCAAGTTTGGTTGTGGCCAATATAATATCAAGTTTGTAGTAGAGCTATTTGGCAGGCCTGCCCTGAACTGTGACAGGCACAATCAAATAAACGTCCACGTGTTCCTGCACAATACAGACTAGGTACTAGTGGACAGAGATGGGAGTGCAGCATTGAGTCAAGGAACCAGAGTTTGTAGAGTAAAAATCTGAGTTTGTCAGGTAAAAAAGCAGGTGCTCTTCAAGGATGGGGCAAAAAATATGAACAGAGACGGAAAAAAAGAGAAGAAAAAAAAGTGAGTGTCCAGAGTGTGAAGGAGGTCCACAGGTGTAGGCAGCAGCCAGGAGAAAGGTATCTGAGGCACTCTGAACTAGTCTTCAAAATGCTTTAACAAAAGCATGGACATAAACTAGAGATATAACGGTATGAAAATTTCACATCACGATTATCGTGACCAAAATTATCACGGTTATCGTATTATCACGGTATTAGTAAAAAAATGCTGAAAATGTTCAAAAAGTACAGAGACTCACCAAAATCATTTTATTACGTTTTATATTGAAAAGTCAGACCCACAGCTCCATTTTACGTGCGATCGTGCTGAATCGTTTGCGAAGTGTAAAGAGCGCCCCCCTGTGGGTGACCTAACCAGATTTTTTAATTAGGTTATTAGAGCCGATTAATTACCGAATTTGGATGCTGCACAATGGCAGGGCAGCCTCCACTGGTCATCACCGTTCTGCATCGACACACCGAACAGGATTCTGCTAGTAAGTAATCATCAGTAAAGATCAGACAATTAATAATCAAGAAACAAATGTAGAAAAAGGCACCAAACTTATTGCCGCGACCGGCGCTCCTCCCTCCTCTTCTCCCAGAAGACAGTGTCCGTCTGCAGCACTGAGAGGCAGCTACGTCCTGCTGCCCAGTGGAGGTGAGCGTGTGTTGTGTCTTATCTAATAAGTGATCTCCACCAAGAAAACTCACAGCAACTTTCCACTACATGGCGGGTCAGGTTCTGTCTCACAACACAATCTTACAACTTCCAGAGGGTTTTAAAAGCAGTGAGCCTGCGAAGCTACATGTAGCCTCCAAAGATGTCTGTCTCACCATGATTAGCCTGCAGGGGGCAGGACAGAGCTGTCTCACCATGATTAGCCTGAAAGTCTGGCTGTGTTGCAGGGAGCAGCTCCCCTTCCTCTCTCTCTCCCTCTCCCTCTGCCTCTCTCTCTCTCCCTCTCAAATACTGTATTTGATGCTACTTATCAGCTTCTTCTTTTGTTTTGGACCAGAAGGTCCAGACACAGTCCTGTCCTCCATCTTACCAGTATGTACCCTTTAGCTTCACACTCTTCAGTCTATGCAGTAGCAGGGGGTGCGGTTGCCACGGGCCCACCCATCACAAAGGGCCACTGTGATTTCACCTTTGGGGAAATCTGCCTGACTCAACATGCATTTGTTTTGCTTAGTTGAATAGTTTGAAATCAGTGCCGGTCCGCCCTATACGCTTACTATGCAGCTTGCTTAAGGCCCCCAAGGCCCAGCAAAATAATAATAATAATAATAATAATAATAATAATAATAATAATAATAATAATAATAATAATAATAATAATAATTGAGCAAAGGAACTTGCATTGATCAGAAGTGACAACTAATTGATCCATTGCACCAGTGCACAGCAATTCTGCCATTTTGGCCTGGAGGAGACACCTCTGATTGGCTGCCACGGTTCTGTGCTGTTGTCCCATTGGCCAAAAGCGGTGCTGTCAAAAGTAAATGTGTCAACTCTTACCTCTTACCTTCAACACTCTTTCTTCGGCCCTAGCCTCCCTCCACCTCCCCCAACGTGTTTAGCGGGCCTCAATGTAAACAGTAGCTACAAGTCAAGTCTGCTGACTGACTGCATGAAACATGGAACAAAAGTGTTTCCATTTAATTTGTCTAAAGCATTTAAACCTTTAAACCAAATGCATTCACACCACCACTGTTGGGTACAAATGATAGTCCCTCAGATAGCAAAGAAAGTTGGTCATTACAGTTCTTTCGAGGAGATGTTGATCACCGTTTGGTGTTGAGGCTGCGTGTCCAGGGGACGTGAGTTTGTTGGAGCTACAGATTTGATAGAGAAAATGTCTAATATCTCTGACCTTCCTGTTGATGTGATGTTGCTAAGTTTGGACGTCTGCTAAGTTTGGACGTCACAAGTCTTTACACCAACATTCCTCTGACATGGCTTCATATGTTCTGAAATATCATTATTTCAGTTTTGAAAATTATTTTTTACCTACAGGTCTCTGGTACAAGTATGGGCTCCATTTTTGCACCAAACTATGTACATTTGTTTATGGGCTATTTTGAAAATAAGTATGTATTTAATCCTACTCTGAATAGTCATCATTTTAAGATTCTCAAGTGGGTTATCTATATAGATGACATTTTTGTTTATATAAAGGCAGCTGTGATGAATTAAATGAGTTTGTGACCTTATTGAATGGTTTTGACCCAAATTTAAAGTTTTCTTTGGAGTCTAGTCATGATAAAGTAATTTTCTGGACATGTGGGTAATGAAGAATAATGGCAGTTCATCTACTACACTATACCAAAAAGAAACAGATAGAAACACACTTTTACTGGCCACCAGCCTTCATCCCACTACTCTTAAAAGAGCTCTACCTAGAAGTCAATTTTATAGATTGACTCTATGATGATTTTATTAAAAAGTCCATTGATATGAAGTCCAAGTTTTGGGTTGGAGAGGTTTAAGGTTTGGGTTGAGAAGGCTTTAAACAAGCCCTGCTCAGAGTTACTGAAAAAGAGTGTCAGAAAAGATAAAACATTGTCAGTAAACATAACACACGAAACATGATTTCAGACGGCAGCCCGTCTTTATTGTCACACGAACACACTACAACACATGCATGCGGCCACAACACACACTCATGCTGACGGTGGCCAGTGTAATATGTCCTCTGCATTTGACCCATCCAGGCTTGTCCTTTCCTCCGGGGGGGCAGGCCAGGAGCAGTGGTCGCTATTTCTTTGCCGGCCGGGGACCTTCATTGGACCATCATTGGACCAACTTCAGATGTTGTCGTCACTGGTCGGATGACGATCTTCTGCATGTTTTTAGTGGGGGGTTATGTACGGAGGAACCCCCTGGGGGGTACGGGGAGAACATGCAAACTCCACACAGAAAGGCCCTTTCGACGAGATAACCCACCTGGGAAGTAGGCACTGAGGATATAGGGGGGTCACAACTCCAGCGTCCCAGGTGAGAATCGAACCCAGGACCTTCGAGCTGTGAGGCGACAGCGCTTACCACTGCACCACCGTACCCCATGTGTCACCACATACTCACCCAATTCACATATTATCAAGTCTATTTTTAAGGAACATTGACACATTTTGAGTTCTGATCTTGAGTTAGCACCTATATTTAAAGACCCCCCCACCCTTTTTTCTTCTTCATTTAGACGGGGGAGAAACCTCCGTGATCACTTGGTCCATGCTGACTTCCAGGTTCAGAGCACTGCAGCACAGAGTCACACCTTGTTAAGCCCACTTTCAAATGGAAATTATCACTGTGCTCAGTGCAATAATACTTCCAAAACTACTTCTTTCAGCCACCCACACACAGGGAAATGGTTCAAAATTAACAGTGTGATCACTTGTGCGTCCACCCATGTGATATATTTAATACATTGTCCGTGTGGACTGGCATATGAGCAGAGGCAGTGGCTCGCTCACTGGCCCTGTCATGGCTGCTGACTAACTCTGTTCCCTTTTTTGCCCTGTGTGTATGTGTGGTGTGATTAGGCTGGGTTTCTGAGAGGCCAGGTGTGGTGCATGATCATCAGGCAGAACCGCCCACAATCAGGCGGCTATATATGCTGTGCTGGGACTCCTGTTCTCTGCTCGGTTATTGTTCTGTTAGTGTGCGGCCATCTCGCCACTAACTTGTAGGTCAGTGCGGTTTTTTGTTGTTTTGTAAATTCCTGTGTTTTGGACTCTATGCTGATCTCTCGCTCTCTCTCTCCCCGCCAGTCTGCCTGGAAGTGCCTGTCGCTCATCTGTCTGCTGCCCGCCTGTGCCTCAGGGGAACCTGTGCTCTACTTAACTCACTGCTCGTCACGACACCGCTGTTGCGTCTTTACGCACACACTGACTTTACCTTTTTGGCCTCGCGCCTAATTTTTGGCTTTTGAAAATCTTATTAAAAAGACAATCTCAGTTTGGCATCTAAACTTGTGTCTGGTTTGGGTTCTTCTGTTTGTTGTGACAGGCCCCCTCTCTCTTCCCGGGGAGCGGTGCTGCTCACCCACCCTCCAGATCGCCCTCTGTGCGGGCTTGATGTTACAATTGCTCGAGTGACCATCACTGATCACATCATGGAGTGCTCGATTGACATCACTGATGATGTCATAGACTGTGACATCATCAGTGACATCATTACTGAGCAAAATCATCACAAATCTCACAATGTGGGACCAAAATTGCAGACAGGCAGACAGACAGGCAGGCAGACAGGCAGACAGACAGACAGACAGACAGACAGACAGATGCCACTTTGGCAATTTGATGTACTAGGAATCTTGCGCGCTCGATTCCTAGGCTTGGCTGCCTCGCGGCGTCACCCGTCCTGCAGCTCGTCAAGCTGGCCCTGCAGCTCGCATTCGCAGCTCGGCCGCTGCGCGGCCTTGCCCGCAACTCGGCTGCTGTGTGGCCAATGAGACCAGCATCACTGATGTCAGATTTATGAATTTATGACGCAAATGTCACCTGTGTTTCCCCCTTGTATTCTGGCCGCCTTGGCTCCTCCCCCCCCTCTAATCAACAGATGAGTGGCACCTGGAGGTGACCTGGAGAGGGGAATAATAGAGAGCCGCAGTAACTAGTCCGGAAATCATCGATGCTAACAGTCCTGGTTCTTCACAGTTTTCGCCTATGGGAGTTTTGAATGGGTTTCTGGCGCGATGCTTCTAATAATCTCTGTGGGCAACGCTGTCTTAATCAAACGCGAACCAGTGTTTAGTAACATCATCTTCACACACGAGGACCACTTTTACGAGTTTTGAAGCTTTTACGTGCCGTTGATAGGACGGCTAGCTAGCAAACGGCTAAATGAGACTACACTTTTGAGTCGATGGGGATATATACGTCAATAACGTCACCACTTCAAAGGGCGAACACGGAAATTCTCTTTCCCTCACCTGGTTCAGCCCGTTCAGCCCGGGGTAATCAGTGCACACATCAACAACAGTCCAGGTTGAGTGCTGACGTGACGTGGAAGCCTATGCGACAGTGTGTAGTTCTGGATTAGCTTAGCTCGAGCATTTTACTTCTAGGGCTCGCATTTACGCTACAAAACTCATGAAAGTGGTCCTCATGTGTGAAGATTATCCGACGGAACTCTGGTTCGCGTTTGATTAATCTTGCGTTGCCCAGAGACCGTATTTGAAGCATCGCGGCCAAAACCCATTCAAAAATCCCATAGACAGAAACAGTGAAGAACCAGGAAGTTCGGGACTTCCGCATTCTGCCTACAAAAATACGTCATCCCTGCGGCTCTCTATTGGCTGCAGCCGGGTGGATCATGAAGCACTGACACACACAGAGCTGAGGAGCAGGCAGACGCACACGGGACCACATGAGAGGCAGACGGACCTCGGAGCAGCAGAGACAGGATCACCGCTCTCAAAGCCGTCAGAAAAGGGACGGTCGTATCCTATGATCCTGATCTTGCGTGAGTAATCCGTTAGCCTGGCCAGCTGACTGACTCACCTGCTCTTTCCTCTCCAGCCTGCGCTGCCGAGCCGTCCTCACGGAGCCCTGTGGTCCCGATCATCCCGACGCTGCTACTGCCGCCCTATCGACGTCAGCACCCCCTCTCCAGACGCCGCTTCACCCCACACCATCGCCCTTTCTCTCCGGACGCCATCCCACTCCTCCAGACGGCACTCCAACGTCACCATACGCATGGCGTAAAAACCTTATCCTGTGTTGTGTTGTGCTGTGACATTTGAGGAGTTGTGTGTTTGGGGCCTAAGTTGCCCCTAGGTGACACAAACTTCACTCTGGCTTTAAAACTGAGCCTGCTGCAGCCTCTGAAAGTAAATGTTCAAAATTGTGATATTTCCCAAATATCACGATATTTCTGAAAATCAGCCCAATCCGGCTACTCCTCAGGGTTAATGTGTATGTAAAAATAATAATAATAATAATAAAAAATAATAAAAATACAAAAAAAGAATGCAATTCTCTGGCGGACCACCATGCGGAGCACAGTTTGGGAACCAATGCACTAGTGTATAGAATTGGTGATGTCACCAGTGATGTCACTCGAGAACTCAATAATGATGTGTCAGTGAGTGATGTCAACAGTGATGTTGTCACCAGATGATGTCATCATTGCTCGAGTTACATCACATCATCATTACGTAATTAGGACAATCATCATTAGGTAATTAGGGAAATGAATCTGCCCTAATTACCTAATTAAGAAATCTGGCTCCGTTATGTCACCCGCAGGGGTGTTCTTTACACTTCCTGAAAGTTTCAGCCTGATCGCACGTAAGGCATAGCTGTGGCCGAACAAAATTCTGCTCTGTGTTTTGGGGAATTTTTTAACATGTTGATCAATTCTCGAGTGATCAAAATAGCTAAATCTAAATCTGGCACCAGATCTGTGCAACAAATGGGATCAACCTCAGCATTTTATATGACATCATAGACTTTATATGACATCATAGACTTTCAACACCCCAAAGCTCACTGACTCCAGAGTCTCTGCGTGTTGTGGCATGTGGCCACACCTCAATCACATCAGTGTCAAGGCAGGTCTTTCCATGTCTTTAGTATTTGGCATTTGCCCATTATGGGCGTGGTTAGAGAATGCTGCCCATCATCTATTGTAACTGCCACGCCCACTGCTCACTTCCTCTTTTGTGCATCTTAAAGCTGTAGGCGATCTGACAACAGGCACAGACTGACTAAAACTCTGTCCATGTTCTCTTCATTAAAACCAGGCCAGATGTCCATCCCATCTCTATAGGCCTCATGCCAGGTAAGATCTGTGCAATTAATGATTTAAGTGTATAATGTTGCTGTGCTTATTATATGTTTGTGTTATTGCATTTATGGGTGAGGAAACATTACAAAATAATTCTAAGTTGCAAAATTCTAGGCATTAAAATAAAAATAAAAAAAGGACCCACTGAGCACCCCCGTGCAGCTACTGTGGCCAGACAGCAGATTTTGATACATTAATTTGCAGGCAATCAAATGCATTTGCACTGTAAACAATTTTTTTTATGCCTAGAATAATGTCTGAAACTTAAAATTATCTTTTAATTGTTTTCTCTCATAAGTGCTTCAAGCCAAGTTTGAAGAAGCTAAAGACTCAAACTAATGATGCGGTGATGGTCCGATCACCTACCCTTTACAGGGAGCTTGACCGTGTTTTGAATTTGAATTATTTTATTTTGGACAAGCGATCTTTGCACATATAAGTTGCACAAGGTGCATAAGTTACATAGTGTCACTGTCTGGCAGAAATGTCATATCTCCAAAAGAGCTATTTTTCATTTGAACATAGTTTAATAATAGCAACATTAATAACCAGTACATCTGTCGCTCGGCCAAAATACCTGAAACTTTCACAGGTTATTTTGGGGTACCTACTAAATCTTAAATCCATTTATGAAAATAAACAATTAAATTAGAATAAAATGAAATAAAATAAAATAAAATAAAATAAAATAAAATATATATTTTTTTAAAGGCTGAATTTGGAGATAGAAGGTATCCGCCAGACAGCGACAATAGTTTATATAAAGAACATGATAAGTTAGAAGAAATATACAAGATATAGACAGATATAAAGATATAAACAGTATATTAACAACCAAGTGTGGCAAACCAGCAGGTTATATAAAAAACACACCTTTTCAGGCTCCACCTGGCCCCTTGTTGAACTAACATCTTTCTCTCTCAAAAAACAAACGAACTTACCACTCTATTCCTTCAAATGTTGTAGCTGTCATAGATTATGTTGCATAGTTGATTTCTCTATTGTTGACAAAATATGTTATTGTAAGTGAGAGTGAGAATAAAAGCATCTGCTAAATGACGTGATGTAATGTAATGTAATGTAATGCAATGTAATGTAATAATGTTATATTTTGGCTGATCAACTGTGACAGCTTTGTTTGTTTGTTTGCGGGTCATGTGGGTCAGTTCAGGACCGTGAGCAGGTCACACTGGAATCTGGTGTCGGGTCAGTTCAGGACAGACAGAGAAAGACAGACAGAGAGAGGGGGCAGAGACAGAGAGCTGGGGAGACAGAGAGAGATAGCATTCATTTGTCTTGTATCATTCATTCATTCATTCATTCATTCATTCATTCATTTGTCTTGTATGTTTGATATAGTAAGTTTTCTAATTAATGTTTAGCTCTTCATGTCTAAACGCTTGCTTTGGCAATATGTACAGTGTTACGTCATGCCAATAAAGCCATTTGAATTTAATTGAATTGATAGCTGGGGAGACAGAGAGAGGGGGCAGAGAGAGACAGGGGCGACAGAGAGAGGAGCAGAGAGAGAGAGAGATGGGGAGAGCCAGAGAGTGAGGGGGCAGAGAGAGAGAGTGGGCAGAGAGATAAAGGGGGAAAGACAGAGAGATGGGGCAGAGAGAGAAACAGGGAGGGGGAAGATACACACAGAGAGGGGAGACAGGGAGAGGGAGGGAGAGAGAGAGAAAGAGAGGGCGCAAAGACAAAGAGAGTGGGAGGCAGAGAGAGAGAAAGACAGAGAGAGACAGAGAGAAAGGGGCAGAGGGAGAGGGGAGAGACAGAGAGAGAGAGAGAGAGAGAGAGAGAGAGAGAGACACTGGGGCATGTAAAAAAACAAGAACAAACGGGTATGCTGGCAGGTAGGCCCTGAAGGGAAATGACAGTTAGGGGAGCGCCTTCGAGCTGCTCCTTGAACTTAGATAATACCTCCAAAGAATGTTGTAAACAAGGAAACACACACACACACACACACACACACACACACACACACACACACACACACACACACACACACACACACACACACACACACACAGCTGCTGCTAGACTGATCAGCACAGTGGCTCATTACCATCAAGCTTGATTTGATTTGATTAATTTTTTTAGCTTACTGCATGGAAACGTGGAATCCTGTATCAGCATTAAAGTGACCTTATCTCTGCATTCTGAAGGTTTCGTTATGGTCAGATGCATTAAAGTGACCTTAGCTCTGCATTCTGAAGGTTTCGTTATGGTCAGATGCATTAAAGTGACCTTATCTCTGCATTCTGAAGGTTTCATTAGAGTCAGATGCATTAAAGTGACCTTAGCTCTGCATTCTGAAGGTTTCGTTATGGTCAGATGCATTAAAGTGACCTTAGCTCTGCATTCTGAAGGTTTTGTTATGGTCAGATGCATTAAAGTGACCTTATCTCTGCATTCTGAAGGTTTCGTTATGGTCAGATGCATTAAAGTGACCTTAGTTCTGCATTCTGAAGGTTTTGTTATGGTCAGATGCATTAAAGTGACTTATTTCTGCATTCTGAAGGTTTCTTTAGAGTCAGATGCATTAAAGTGACCTTATCTCTGCATTCTGAAGGTTTTGTTATGGTCAGATGCATTAAAGTGACCTTATCTCTGCATTCTGAAGGTTTCTTTAGAGTCAGATGCATTAAAGTGACCTTATCTCTGCATTCTGAAGGTTTTGTTATGGTCAGATGCATTAAAGTGACCTTATTTCTGCATTCTGAAGGTTTCTTTAGAGTCAGATGCATTAAAGTGACCTTATTTCTGCATTCTGAAGGTTTCGTTATGGTCAGATGCATTAAAGTGACATTATTTCTGCATACTGAAGGTTTCGTTAGAGTCAGATGCATTAAAGTGACCTTATCTCTGCATTCTGAAGGTTTCATTAGAGTCAGATGCATTAAAGTGACCTTATCTCTGCATTCTGAAGGTTTCATTAGAGTCAGATGCATTGAAGTGACCTTATCTCTGCATTCTGAAGGTTTCGTTAGAGTCAGATGCATTAAAGTGACCTTATTTCTGCATTCTGAAGGTTTCGTTATGGTCAGATGCATTAAAGTGACCTTATTTCTGCATTCTGAAGGTTTCTTTAGAGTCAGATGCATTAAAGTGACCTTATTTCTGCATTCTGAAGGTTTCGTTATGGTCAGATGCATTAAAGTGACATTATTTCTGCATACTGAAGGTTTCGTTAGAGTCAGATGCATTAAAGTGACCTTATCTCTGCATTCTGAAGGTTTCATTAGAGTCAGATGCATTAAAGTGACCTTATCTCTGCATTCAGAAGGTTTCATTAGAGTCAGATGCATTGAAGTGACCTTATCTCTGCATTCTGAAGGTTTCGTTAGAGTCAGATGCATTAAAGTGACCTTATTTCTGCATTCTGAAGGTTTCGTTATGGTCAGATGCATTAAAGTGACCTTATTTCTGCATTCTGAAGGTTTCTTTAGAGTCAGATGCATTAAAGTGACCTTATTTCTGCATTCTGAAGGTTTCGTTATGGTCAGATGCATTAAAGTGACATTATTTCTGCATACTGAAGGTTTCGTTAGAGTCAGATGCATTAAAGTGACCTTATTTCTGCATTCTGAAGGTTTCTTTAGAGTCAGATGCATTAAAGTGACCTTATTTCTGCATTCTGAAGGTTTCGTTATGGTCAGATGCATTAAAGTGACATTATTTCTGCATACTGAAGGTTTTGTTATGGTCAGATGCATTGAAGTGACCTTATCTCTGCATTCTGAAGGTGTCGTTATGATCAGATGCATTAAAGTGACCTTATCTCTGCATTCTGAAGGTTTCATTAGAGTCAGATGCATTAAAGTGACCTTATCTCTGCATTCTGAAGGTTTCGTTAGAGTCAGATGCATTAAAGTGACCTTATCTCTGCATTCTGAAGGTTTCGTTAGAGTCAGATGCATTAAAGTGACCTTATCTCTGCATTCTGAAGGTTTCATTATGGTCAGATGCATTAAAGTGACCTTATCTCTGCATTCTGAAGGTGTCGTTATGGTCAGATGCATTAAAGTGACCTTATTTCTGCATTCTGAAGGTTTCATTAGAGTCAGATGCATTAAAGTGACCTTATCTCTGCATTCTGAAGGTTTCGTTAGAGTCAGATGCATTAAAGTGACCTTATCTCTGCATTCTGAAGGTTTCATTATGGTCAGATGCATTAAAGTGACCTTATCTCTGCATTCTGAAGGTGTCGTTATGGTCAGATGCATTAAAGTGACCTCATCTCTGCATTCTGAAGGTTTTGTTAGAGTCAGATGCATTAAAGTGACCTTATTTCTGCATTCTGAAGGTTTCGTTAGAGTCAGATGCATTAAAGTGACCTCATCTCTGCATTCTGAAGGTGTCGTTACGCTCAGATGCATTAAAGTTACCTTATTTCTGCATTCTGAAGGTTTCTTTAGAGTCAGATGCATTAAAGTGACCTTATCTCTGCATTCTGAAGGTTTCATTATGGTCAGATGCATTAAAGTGACCTCAGCTCTGCATTCTGAAGCTTTCGTTATGGTCAGATGCATTAAAGTGACCTTATCTCTGCATTCTGAAGGTGTCGTTATGGTCAAATGCATTAAAGTGACCTCATCTCTGCATTCTGAAGGTGTCGTTATGGTCAGATGCATTAAAGTGACCTCATCTCTGCATTCTGAAGGTGTCGTTATGGTCAGATGCATTAAAGTGACCTCATCTCTGCATTTTGAAGGTTTCTTTAGGGTCAGATGCATTAAAGTGACCTTATTTCTGCATTCTGAAGGTTTCGTTAGAGTCAGATGCATTAAAGTGACCTCATCTCTGCATTCTGAAGGTGTCGTTACGCTCAGATGCATTAAAGTGACCTTATTTCTGCATTCTGAAGGTTTCTTTAGAGTCAGATGCATTAAAGTGACCTTATCTCTGCATTCTGAAGGTTTCATTAGAGTCAGATGCATTAAAGTGACCTTATCTCTGCATTCTGAAGGTTTCATTAGAGTCAGATGCATTGAAGTGACCTTATCTCTGCATTCTGAAGGTTTCGTTAGAGTCAGATGCATTAAAGTGACCTTATTTCTGCATTCTGAAGGTTTCGTTAGGGTCAGATGCATTAAAGTGACCTTATTTCTGCATTCTGAAGGTTTCATTAGAGTCAGATGCATTAAAGTGACCTTATCTCTGCATTCTGAAGGTTTCGTTAGAGTCAGATGCATTAAAGTGACCTTATCTCTGCATTCTGAAGGTTTCATTATGGTCAGATGCATTAAAGTGACCTTATCTCTGCATTCTGAAGGTGTCGTTATGGTCAGATGCATTAAAGTGACCTCATCTCTGCATTCTGAAGGTTTTGTTAGAGTCAGATGCATTAAAGTGACCTTATTTCTGCATTCTGAAGGTTTCGTTAGAGTCAGATGCATTAAAGTGACCTCATCTCTGCATTCTGAAGGTGTCGTTACGCTCAGATGCATTAAAGTGACCTTATTTCTGCATTCTGAAGGTTTCATTAGAGTCAGATGCATTAAAGTGACCTTATTTCTGCATTCTGAAGGTTTCTTTAGAGTCAGATGCATTAAAGTGACCTTATCTCTGCATTCTGAAGGTTTCGTTAGAGTCAGATGCATTAAAGTGATCTTATCTTTGCATTCTGAAGGTGTCGTTATGGTCAGATGCATTAAAGTGACCTTATCTCTGCATTCTGAAGGTTTCATTATGGTCAGATGCATTAAAGTGACCTCATCTCTGCATTCTGAAGCTTTCGTTATGGTCAGATGCATTAAAGTGACCTTATCTCTGCATTCTGAAGGTGTCGTTATGGTCAGATGCATTAAAGTGACCTCATCTCTGCATTCTGAAGGTGTCGTTATGGTCAGATGCATTAAAGTGACCTCATCTCTGCATTCTGAAGGTGTCGTTATGGTCAGATGCATTAAAGTGACCTCATCTCTGCATTTTGAAGGTTTCTTTAGGGTCAGATGCATTAAAGTGACCTTATTTCTGCATTCTGAAGGTTTCGTTAGAGTCAGATGCATTAAAGTGACCTCATCTCTGCATTCTGAAGGTGTCGTTACGCTCAGATGCATTAAAGTGACCTTATTTCTGCATTCTGAAGGTTTCTTTAGAGTCAGATGCATTAAAGTGACCTTATCTCTGCATTCTGAAGGTTTCGTTAAGAGTCAGATGCATTAAAGTGACCTTATCTTTGCATTCTGAAGGTTTTGTTAGAGTCAGATGCATTAAAGTGACCTTATCTCTGCATTCTGAAGGTTTCGTTATGGTCAGATGCATTAAAGTGACCTTATCTCTACATTCTGAAGGTTTCGTTAGGGTCAGATGGAACAAACTTAACATATCGGAATCCTAGTCAAAATCCTAGTCAAAAGTCAAAATGTTAGCCATTATTGTTTTAAAAGACAAAGTTTGACGAAAACCGGCTGGTTGTTTGCATGCACACTGGCGGTCTTAGAGCCAAACTCCCGCCCTCTTTTTAAGGTTCAAAGAGTCTTAAAAACATATTCTTCTATGGTCTCTCCTGATTCTAAATATATAATGAAATGCTGGGTTTGACCAAGTAAAACTATTTTTATAAGTATTTTACAAAATGTCTGGAAAAATTTAATGGTGGAAAATCCATTGGTTCGTATGCCTAACCTGGAAGAGGGTGTGAGTTTGGCACTAAGACCGCCGGTGCGCACACGCACACACACACACACACACACACACACACACACACACACACACACAAACACACACACACACACGCCTCGGGTGTCAGGTCCTTTGTCTTTAAAACAATAACCCATCACTTTTTGAAGCAACTAGGATTCCCATAAGTTAAGTTTGTTCCATCTGACGCCACCGAAACCTTCAGAATGCAGAAATAAGGTGAGTTTAAAGGATGGCTTTATGGTAATCAACCCACCATTATTTAGCTAATAGCTAGAAGCTAAGCTAACAACAACACAGCAGTCAGCGTTGATCTGCCCCGGATGGGGTTACAGTGCGTATCTTCCCCCTTCTGTGGTTTCTCTGAAGAAGAGGTTTCACAGAGGGGGAAGGTATACGCACTGTAACCCCATCCGGGGCAGATCAACGCTGACTGCTGTGTTGTTGTTAGCTTAGCTTCTAGCTATTAGCTAAATAATTATATTTACAACCATAATGAACCGTGATCTGACAGAAAAAGTGTCATTTAGAGAGCGCGTGCACTGCCTGCAGCATGCCCCGCACTGGCCGCCTGCTCTCGTTATAGCCTGTTTGAGGAGACTACTCGGAGCTCAAAATCTTCCGTGGGCATCCGAATGAAGCCAAACATATTTCGGTGAGTAAAACATCATATTTTAAGCTGGAAATGAGGACCGTGGTGTAAAAAACCGAAATTCTCCTTTAATGCTGCGTGTAGCGCTGATACTAAAATATCAAGTGCGCTGGTCCACGCCCACTGATCAGCGCTGCATCTGGCGTTGAGCGCAGTTCATAGGCCGATGCAACGATAGAGCCCCATATGTGCATCATTTAGCCTGTGCTGTGATGTGCAGGAGCAGCAGGTAGCCTACAAGTTATGCAACTAAGCCTGTCCTGAATGAGCCGAGTGGGGGGGCTTGTTCACTATTGTGAAAGTTATGTGTTTACAACATATAAAGATCATGGAATTGGATGGTATCAGGAAGTCACCGATAGTTAATGTTCTATAGGCTAGCTAGGGAGACCATCAGCCCTGCTGAACAGATCTGTATTTGCCTGGCTGTAGGTTGAATTGTTTTATTCAGGCTATGATCTGTGAAGTGATGAGATATCCAAATTGGCATGAAGAGATGACAGCATGCAGCCGCAACCGGACTGGATCGAGTGGATTGGAGCTTGGAAAGGAAGAATGTCATTGCTTTACTGCAGTTCACCAATGGCCACAGTTGTGAATAATTCTACGCTTAACACGTTGAGTGCCAATGACGAGATATCTCGTCTTACAGAATCCAACCGTTGAGTGCCAAAGACGAGATATCTCGTCTTAAATTTTTTTTTTTTTTTTTTGACGGTCGGGCGTGGATCAACGCCCCCCACGTCTTTTATAAAAATATTAGAGCCACCGAACGTGTACAACCCATTCCACCGACCCACTAAGTGGCGACAGTGCTCTCCTGACTAGAGGAAGGCAAGCAAAAAGCAGCTTCCTCGAAGCCATTCTCATGAAAATGGCTGGGCGAAAACGCTTTCGTTTTCGCGCTGATTGCTGGCAGTGCGGGATTGCAAATTTGCATAGGTAATAGATTACGGGTGGAACACACTTTGAAACACGCAGCATAAATATGACCAGAATCGCAAAAGCTTCATCAAAGCTCTCAACCAAAACTCCAAGAAGCGAGCGAGTCCATCCAGACTTCCTCAAAGAGCGGCCGCCAGCAGACAGGCAGCAGCAGCAGCAACTTTGTTGTGACACGCCCGCTGCAGAGCCAGGGAGGCAGGAGGAGAACACACATGGAGGGAGGAGTTGGAAGCAGAGGGGGGTTTCCTGCTGTTATGGAGGAAATTACTGTTCAAAACTATTGTTTAGATGTCTGACATCTTACTGATGCCAAAAATGAATGATTAAAGTGACTGTTCTATCGAATTTCACAAAAAGCCGTTTATCTCAGAATAATTTTTCTGACGCTGAAACCATGCTGTATTCAACTGCTAATGCTTACATAACTACTAACTCTACAAACTAACTCTTTTAGACAGAGAAAGCACACATTCTATTAGTTATTTTGAGATATTGTGTGTTCACAAAATCTTAGCAGAAAAGAATCCTCGGGTCTTGAAAGATGAGCCAGAATCCTCAAAAAAACCCTCTGGCAGAACCTACCTACAGTAAAAAAAAAACGGCTGGCAGTCAATGTGTTAAAAGGCGTGGTTAAATGGTTAACGCCGGCTTTAGCGCCGAGGACAAATTAGGGAATGTGGCTGACCACGCCCACTGATAGCGCTGCACCAGGCCTTAAATTAGCGTTTAAGGCCAGGGGGAAGATGGAGCTCAGGATCTTCCCTTCTGTCTCATCACTGTGTGACAGGTGTCAAGTGTCAGAGAGCACATTATCTCATGCCTTCTAGTTCTGCTCTTCACTGACGGGATTCTGGGCCAAAATATTTGACTGGTACTCTAAAGGCTTACATAAATAACCCTTCAGCCAGAGGCAGAACTCACCATCTTCAGCTGCTCAGAGAACTCTCTGAACTTCCCTACAGCTGTGCAACAGTCTCTGACACAGGGGACAACTGTTGCAAAAAACTCATCCTCAAGGAATGGAAGTCCTCCTCTTCACCTTCTTTCCAACTATGGTTGACGGACATGACCTCTGTTATACGGATGGAGAGACTTAGGTTCATGAGGACCAATTCACTTAAAAAGGACCCATTTTAGCATACCTTGATGAGGTAGGGGTGATGGGTGATTCACACTGATGATGGCCTAAGGCTGAAACGCGTCTGTTTTGCGCTTAATATATATATTTAAAAAAAAAAAATTTTTTTACCTTTGTTTAACCAGGAAGTCCCATTGAGATACGAGATCGAAGGGAGACCTGGCCAAGACAGCAGCAGCAATAACATGAGGTAATCACACAGAACAAAAGGTACATACATCCGAAATACAATGCATCACACACAAAACAACACAAGAGACCAACATGGTAATAAAAGTGTCTGAATGAGGTAGAGCTGTCACGATTCCTCGAGTACCTCGAATAACTCGAATAATTAAATTGATCGAGGCCAAAATGATTCGCCTCGACACGCATCTGAGTAATAGAAGAGAGTGGGTAAAATAGAAATTCCGACGGAACCTTAAGGCAACACGTGAGAGCGCGTTACGTCATTCCGTCACTCTACCTGAAACGTCAACAAACGGGAGCAGCCGAAAATGTGGCTACACTTTCCCAAGATAGACAACACTGGTTGCAACATTTGTGATGTGAATTGCAAAGCTGGCCAGGGAAACACCTCAAACTTGAGGAAGCATGGGCAAACACAAGATATATTTACAGTAGCTAAATGCTGAAGACTGTAACGTATTACTAGATAGGCTGAGGGTGAATGAAGCAGGCACCGCAGCTAATGTTAGCAGCACCTCCTCAGCTGTAACGTTGAGAGAGGCATCGACTACAACATCAGATAACGTTATTTAATTAGCTAGCGTTAGCTGGATAAGTTGTTTCACTGCAGTTGTAGTTGTTAGATAACGGGGCTTTTCACTGTCTTCACAACGACTGCAAAACAGAGATCGCTAACGTTAACGTTAGCGTTAACGCTAACGTTGCTGCAGTAATTGTCAAGGGTTCAACATAACGTATTTCCTCAGCCTGTATAGTAGCTATCAACATGAAATAAAAAGCATTTGACAGCTTAAACCCGTGGCTTTTTATTTGGAAGGGTTACATTTGCCGTAATCTTTATTAACATGTCTTAAAATGCATTAGAATCTTTTTATTTTTTGGGGTTAAAGATTTTTAAGATTTTTTTTAATGAACATTAGAGCAAATATAATACGAAAAGCCAAAGGGTTAAGCTCTCAAATGCTTTTTATTTTTATGTTTCTATGTACTACAGAGCCTGAGATATGAAGGCTTTAGTGAATACCGACCGCTCTCTCTGAGAAGTTTGGACCGTTTTCTGTGAGAAATACAAAGCTCAACCTAACATTAACGTTAGCGGCTAATTTAACAGCGTTTTGTGTGTGTGTGTGTGTGTGTGTGTGTGTGTGTGTGATCACACTAGCCTGTTGGTGTGTGAGAGAGAAAGAGAGAGTGAGTATGTGTGAGAGAGAAAGAGTGTGTGTGTCATGCACACAAATGAAGGATGTAAACTAGCTAGTAAGCCATTCATTCATATTATTTAACGGTTGCTGTACACTGGAAGAACTCAAACGTCAGGTTGAAAAGATGAATGGTGCCACTGCCAGTTCTATGCAATTTAAAAATCAAAATGTTGTTTTTTCTAAGAAAGAAACTAATGTAGTTGTTTATTTGAAGAGATTTATCTTATTTTTTGGTGTATATTTACGATAAGCCTTTGAAAACACAAAAAAGGGTTCTTATCCGATTACTCGATTAATCGATGGATTATTCGGTAGAATACTCGATTACTAAAAGAATCGATAGTTGCAGCTCTAGAATGAGGATGATACAGTCGTGGCCCAATCTACGAAAAACAAATGCATTCTTCATGTAAAACGTTCTGCAATAGAGCTTTAAATTGACCAAACGAGACCAGGGCGTCTAAGTGGATGAGTTCTTGTAGTCCATTCCATGTCAGAGGTGCATAGTGAGAGAAGCCCGTCTTTCCTGGTTCAGTAAGCACTTTGGGTGTTTTTAAGAGTAGCCATCTAGTGGACCTGGTATGGTAGCTGCTAGAAACAAAGGAAAGTAGAGCACAAATATATAGAGGAAGCTTTCCTAGGATGGCTTTATATATAAAGATATACATGTGCAATTTCCTCCGAAGGTACAGAGAGGGCCAACTTACCATTTTATATAACACACAGTGGTGAGTGTGTGTGTGATATAGCACACAGTGGTGAGTGTGTGTGTGATATAGCACACAGTGGTGAGTGTGTGTGTGTGATATAGCACACAGTGGTGAGTGTGTGTGTGATATAGCACACAGTGGTGAGTGTGTGTGTGATATAGCACACAGTGGTGAGTGTGTGTGTGTGTGATATAGCACACAGTGGTGAGTGTGTGTGTGATATAGCACACAGTGGTGAGTGTGTGTGTGTGATATAGCACACAGTGGTGAGTGTGTGTGTGATATAGCACACAGTGGTGAGTGTGTGTGTGTGATATAGCACACAGTGGTGAGTGTGTGTGTGATATAGAACACAGTGGTGAGTGTGTGACTGTGTGTGTGATATAGCACAGTGGTGAGTGTGTGTGATATAGCACACAGTGGTGAGTGTGTGTGTGATATAGCACACAGTGGTGAGTGTGTGTGTGTGATATAGCACACAGTGGTGAGTGTGTGTGTGATATAGCACACAGTGGTGAGTGTGTGTGTGATATAGCACACAGTGGTGAGTGTGTGTGTGTGTGATATAGCACACAGTGGTGAGTGTGTGTGTGATATAGAACACAGTGATGAGTGTGTGACTGTGTGTGATATAGCACAGTGGTGAGTGTGTGTGATATAGCACACAGTGGTGAGTGTGTGTGTGTGTGTGATATAGCACAGTGGTGAGTGTGTGTGATATAGCACACAGTGGTGAGTGTGTGTGTGATATAGCACACAGTGGTGAGTGTGTGTGTGTGATATAGCACACAGTGGTGAGAGTGTGTGTGATATAGCACACAGTGGTGAGTGTGTGTGTGATATAGCACACAGTGGTGAGTGTGTGTGTGTGATATAGCACACAGTGGTGAGTGTGTGTGTGATATAGAACACAGTGGTGAGTGTGTGTGTGTGTGTGTGTGATATAGCACAGTGGTGAGTGTGTGTGATATAGCACACAGTGGTGAGTGTGTGTGTGATATAGCACACAGTGGTGAGTGTGTGTGATATAGCACACAGTGGTGAGTGTGTGTGTGTGATATAGCACACAGTGGTGAGTGTGTGTGTGATATAGCACACAGTGGTGAGTGTGTGTGTGATATAGAACACAGTGGTGAGTGTGTGTGTGTGTGTGTGTGTGTGTGTGTGATATAGCACAGTGGTGAGTGTGTGTGATATAGCACACAGTGGTGAGTGTGTGTGTGATATAGCACACAGTGGTGAGTGTGTGTGTGATATAGCACACAGTGGTGAGTGTGTGTGTGATATAGAACACAGTGGTGAGTGTGTGTGTGTGTGTGTGTGATATAGCACACAGTGGTGTGTGTGTGATATAGCACACAGTGGTGAGTGTGTGTGTGTGTGTGATATAGCACACAGTGGTGTGTGTGTGATATAGCACACAGTGGTGAGTGTGTGTGTGATATAGCACACAGTGGTGAGTGTGTGTGTGTGATATAGCACACAGTGGTGAGTGTGTGTGTGATATAGCACACAGTGGTGAGTGTGTGTGTGATATAGAACACAGTGGTGAGTGTGTGTGTGTGTGTGTGATATAGCACAGTGGTGAGTGTGTGTGATATAGCACACAGTGGTGAGTGTGTGTGTGATATAGCACACAGTGGTGAGTGTGTGTGTGATATAGCACACAGTGGTGAGTGTGTGTGTGATATAGAACACAGTGGTGAGTGTGTGTGTGTGTGTGATATAGCACACAGTGGTGAGTGTGTGTGTGATATAGAACACAGTGGTGAGTGTGTGTGTGTGTGTGTGATATAGCACAGTGGTGAGTGTGTGTGTGATATAGCACACAGTGGTGAGTGTGTGTGTGATATAGCACACAGTGGTGAGTAAACCACTTGGCATTAGTGATGAAGCGCAAAGAGGCATGATAAACACTATCAAGTTTCTTTAGCAAGGAGGAGGCAGCATGCAAGTATATTATATCACAGTAGTCTATTATAGGCAAGAATGTGGCTTGAACTAGTGTCTTTCTAGCCTCAAAAGAGGCTAGAAGGCTCTTATTACGAAAGAAAAAAACAAGTTTTATTTTAAGTTTCTTTGTGAGGTTTCCAATATGCACATTAAAAGAGTTTCCTCAAGATTTACTCTAATTCGAGTGCTGTTGCCTACCTCTGTTTCTGTGATGGGTGATTCACCTGGCTGGTTTCTCATGGACCCTTTGCACAAGCACATAAGCACCTTATGCGGCTGGTAATCACGTAACAGAATATATATCAACAATATATGTATGTCTTTTCTTTTCTTTTCTGTGTCCTATATTGAGATATATGATGTATTATATGACTGTGATGATGCTATGTAAAGACCGTTGAGACATGCTTTAGATATATGATGTATTATATGACTGTGATGATGCTATGTAAAGACCGTTGAGACATGCTTGAGATATATGATGTATTATATGACTGTGATGATTCTATGTAAAGACAGTTGAGACATGCTTGAGATATATGATGTATTATATGACTGTGATGATGCTATGTAAAGACCGTTGAGACATGCTTGAGATATATGATGTATTATATGACTGTGATGATTCTATGTAAAGACAGTTGAGACATGCTTGAGATATATGATGTATTATATGACTGTGATGATTCTATGTAAAGACAGTTGAGACATGCTTGAGATATATGATGTATTATATGACTGTGATGATTCTATGTAAAGACCGTTGAGACATGCTTGAGATATATGATGTATTATATGACTGTGATAATGCTATGTAAAGACTGTTGAGACATGCTTGAGATATATGATGTATTATATGACTGTGGTGATGCTATGTAAAGACAGTTGAGACATGCTTGAGATATATGATGTATTATATGACTGTGGTGATGCTATGTAAAGACAGTTGAGACATGCTTGAGATATATGATGTATTATATGACTGTGATAATGCTATGTAAAGACAGTTGAGACATGCTTGAGATATATGATGTATTATATGACTGTGATGATTCTATGTAAAGACCGTTGAGACATGCTTGAGAGATATATGATGTATTATATGACTGTGATGATTCTATGTAAAGACCGTTGAGACATGCTTGAGATATATGATGTATTATATGACTGTGATGATTCTATGTAAAGAACGTTGAGACATGCTTTAGATATATGATGTATTATATGACTGTGATGATGCTATGTAAAGACCGTTGAGACATGCTTGAGATATATGATGTATTATATGACTGTGATGATTCTATGTAAAGACAGTTGAGACATGCTTAAGATATATGATGTATTATATGACTGTGATGATGCTATGTAAAGACAGTTGAGACATGCTTGAGATATATGATGTATTATATGACTGTGATGATGCTATGTAAAGACTGTTGAGACATGCTTGAGATATATGATGTATTATATGACTGTGATGATTCTATGTAAAGACCATTGAGACATGCTTGAGATATATGATGTATTATATGACTGTGATGATGCTATGTAAAGACAGTTGAGACATGCTTTAGATATATGATGTATTATATGACTGTGATGATGCTATGTAAAGACAGTTGAGACATGCTTTAGATATATGATGTATTATATGACTGTGATGATTCTATGTAAAGACTGTTGAGACATGCTTTAGATATATGATGTATTATATGACTGTGATGATTCTATGTAAAGACCGTTGAGACATGCTTGAGATATATGATGTATTATATGACTGTGATGATGCTATGTAAAGACCGTTGAGACATGCTTGAGATATATGATGTATTATATGACTGTGATGATGCTATGTAAAGACCATTGAGACATGCTTTAGATATATGATGTATTATATGACTGTGATGATGCTATGTAAAGACTGTTGAGACATGCTTGAGATATATGATGTATTATATGACTGTGATGATTCTATGTAAAGACCGTTGAGACATGCTTTAGATATATGGGGCCCTATTCTCCCACAGGCCTTCGGCGCTAAAACGGGCCTTAAACGCAAAAAAACGTGCCTTGCGCCTGTTTTGGGACGATATCAATATGGCTTTACGCTGCCAAATGCGCTTTAGGCCGAATGGGCGTGGCGCAGTCCCAGAATGGGCCAAAGTGGGCGTGTCGGCCTTAAATCTCGGCGTACTGCTATCTTCGCACCTGCCGTAAATTTAGCGCTTTGCGCCTTTGAAAACCAGGCCTATTCAGTGCGCCAGTGCTCTTCTGCTGCCTCTCCCCTGTCACCCTTCTCTGTCTCTCTCTGAAACCAGGCCAATTCAGTGCGCCAGTGCTCTTCTGCCGCTTCTCTGTCACCCTTCTCTCTCTCTCTCTGACTCCCTCGCTCAGACAGACACAACACATAGCAGCACCCAGCTTCCCATAGGAAATAGCAGTTGTAAGTTTACTGCCTGTGAATGTCCCTGTCCCAGCATGCAATTGGGTCCTCCATTTCGCTACTAAATAGCAACCAAATGAGCCGAAATAGATATAAAAGGTAGATCTAAAATAATGTGTAATGGTAAGACAACCTGCAATTGTACAACATTTCAATATTGGACAAAATAAAACATCGAAATGAAACACCACCCTATGTGAAACATATATGTCCTCTTGAGCCTATATATACCCTGTGTGGATTTAACGTGATTTAGATAAGTGACAGCGGAACGCGCTTCGGAAGCTTCTACTGTCATCTGCTATACTGTGATGTCCGCTCCAATAACTTGGCCCTACTCCACATTTAGTTTTACAATAAAAACACATTTATGCAATGACTTTACATAATGTAGGCTATATTTATGTGCATCATCCTTCCTGCAGCAGGCGAGAGAAAATGATATCTTTCTGGACAAACTTTCACCAATCTAATAGGCTATATTTTTCTAGCTGATGCATTTAGAACATTATTTTCACTTTGATCTTGCTATAGTGTAGCGTATTTACATGCTTGCAGTATTGAAACTGCAGTTAGATTGGTTTGAGAAGCATAATAATATGGAATAATAGCCTATAATGCAGACAGACAGACAGACTGGATGAAGGGAGGGGGGGGGGGCAGAGCGTTTGGCTTTCGTCTGGTTTTGCGGGATCACTGGAATTGGAGCTAAAAAGGCAAGCGTGCAATTCGTTTATTGCAGTTATCCAATGAGCATGACGGTGCATAATTTTACGCTTAAAAGGCGTGGTTGTAATGGTTGAGGCTGCGTCTAGCGCCAGCACGACGATATCAAGTGCGCTGGTCCACGCCCACTGATTTGAGCTGCGCCAGCCGCTCGGCCTAGAAACAGCGCCGATGCAACGATAGGGACCATGATGTATTATATGACTGTGATGATGCTATGTAAAGACCGTTGAGACATGCTTGAGATATATGATGTATTATATGACTGTGATGATGCTATGTAAAGACCATTGAGACATGCTTTAGATATATGATGTATTATATGACTGTGATGATGCTATGTAAAGACCGTTGAGACATGCTTGAGATATATGATGTATTATATGACTGTGATGATGCTATGTAAAGACCGTTGAGACATGCTGAAGATATATGATGTATTATATGACTGTGATGATGCTATGTAAAGACCGTTGAGACATGCTTGAGATATATGATGTATTATATGACTGTGATGATTCTATGTAAAGACAGTTGAGACATGCTTGAGATATATGATGTATTATATGACTGTGATGATGCTATGTAAAGAACGTTGAGACATGCTTGAGATATATGATGTATTATATGACTGTGATGATTCTATGTAAAGACCGTTGAGACATGCTTGAGATATATGATGTATTATATGACTGTGATGATGCTATGTAAAGACCATTGAGACATGCTTTAGATATATGATGTATTATATATATGACTGTGATGATGCTATGTAAAGACCGTTGAGACATGCTTGAGATATATGATGTATTATATGACTGTGATGATGCTATGTAAAGACCGTTGAGACATGCTTGAGATATATGATGTATTATATGACTGTGATGATGCTATGTAAAGACAGTTGAGACATGCTTGAGATATATGATGTATTATATGACTGTGATGATGCTATGTAAAGACCATTGAGACATGCTTTAGATATATGATGTATTATATGACTGTGATGATGCTATGTAAAGACCGTTGAGACATGCTTTAGATATATGATGTATTATATGACTGTGATGATTCTATGTAAAGACAGTTGAGACATGCTTTAGATATATGATGTATTATATGACTGTGATGATTCTATGTAAAGACCGTTGAGACATGCTTTAGATATATGATGTATTATATGACTGTGATGATTCTATGTAAAGACAGTTGAGACATGCTTTAGATATATGATGTATTATATGACTGTGATGATTCTATGTAAAGACAGTTGAGACATGCTTGAGATATATGATGTATTATATGACTGTGATGATTCTATGTAAAGACAGTTGAGACATGCTTGAGATATATGATGTATTATATGACTGTGATGATGCTATGTAAAGACAGTTGAGACATGCTTTAGATATATGATGTATTATATGACTGTGATGATTCTATGTAAAGACCGTTGAGACATGCTTTAGATATATGATGTATTATATGACTGTGATGATTCTATGTAAAGACAGTTGAGACATGCGTTAGATATATGATGTATTATATAACTGTGATGATTCTATGTAAAGACAGTTGAGACATGCTTTAGATATATGATGTATTATATGACTGTGATGGTGCTATGTAAAGACCGTTGAGACATGCTTGAGATATATGATGTATTATATGACTGTGATGATTCTATGTAAAGACAGTTGAGACATGCTTGAGATATATGATGTATTATATGACTGTGATGATTCTATGTAAAGACAGTTGAGACATGCTTGAGATATATGATGTATTATATGACTGTGATGGTGCTATGTAAATGCTTGAGATAAGGGGCTATAAACAGAGCTAACTTAACTGAATCAATGCCAGGCCACAAGTCTGACTGTCACATTTCAGCTGATTTGTAAAATGAAATCTCAAAACTGATGTAACAGCTAATTTAAATAAATTTGACTGAAAGACATTTTAACCATTGTTAGTACACCAAGTGAAAAACATTTCCACCAATAATTAGAGAGACTCCCATTTAGCACGACAGCATTTTGTGCTAAAGCGTTCGTTTGAAAGGCTTACAGCCGTTCTTTATGGAATGTGGATAGACCTGGTTGGTCTATTTGAAGCAAAGTGCTGTCCTGGTAGTTTCCACACTCTCAGGTATGCAATCTGTTACAACATGATGAGGCTACAGACAATTCACATTCCAGCACTTTGTTTTTTCACTGCCTTCCATAGTCAAGTCAAGTCCATTTTATAACAAAACTTATCTGACACTTTTCATATCTGAACAAAAATAATTGGTAACACTTTACAACAAGTTAGGCAAAAGTTACAGTAGTTACTAGAGAACTACTGTAATGAGGAACTAACTATTAGTTAGTTATTAATTCAGTGTTTCCCATACATAGGGGAATTTATGGCGCACCGCCACAACAAGATGTTGACAGTCTTTTTTTACCCCCTCTCAAAACTCCACATTGGCCCGCTGTCTGTCTGTCTGTCTGGCTGTCTCTCTCTCTCTCTTTCACAAACACACAGGACAGCGGAGTGATGATTGAGTGATATCAAAGCCAATCAGAGGCAGAGTAGAACGGGTTAGATGTCATTTTCAAGACACAGACACAGAAACAGTGAAGAACCCGGAAGTCCGGGAGTTGCGTTCCGACTACAAAAATATGTCACCCCTGCGATACTCTATTTGTATTGAGCGAGTTAAACCCATAGTCGCTGCTGCTCTGCCCCTCACCCTGTCTGTGGTGTCATGTTACGTTTAACTACCCTAGATTGCGCTTCTCACGGTTTGTTGTGAGTCACGACCAATGAAGCACTGTCAGTGCTGCTAAAAGCAATTTGAATAATGGCCCAATTCCACCGCAGCTAGTAGCGCGATCCCGCTCCGCTCGACTCGATAAATGGTCTCATTCCACCATTAAAAACTATCCCAGCCCGGGTTGTATTGGGGTCGAGTCGTGCTACTTTTAGTACCTGCCTCGTCGGGGTTCTATTCTGTGAACCCGGGTTCATACAGTGACGTGAAAACATTGTTGACGACTGATTGGTCAGGCAGAATCGTGTTTACTCTGTCTACTGACTGTCAATGCAATGCTGGTGGCTGCATACCAGTTTAGTGGGCTTACATTCTCTTCTGTTATGTATATTTCCATCAGTCTTTTGTATTGGTGCCTTCGCCTCCGGTGAAATAAAATCGGGGGAGCTCAGGGAGCTCTGTAGCTGAGTGGAGGCTGCAGCGCTCCGCTAGGCCGCAGCGGGTGTTTGGTGAAGCCGCGGTCTTGCCTGAGAGGCCGCGGGGTAGAGGCTTCACTCTGTTGCGCCTCTCCCGTCCCCGCACAGCGCAGCGCATGCCTGTGAGTCACATTTGCCCATGTACACTGTAGGTCATTTAGAGGCACCGGTATTTCATAAACAGTTTAAAAGTTCTGTGGATGGATTTAATTGTAACGTTATGTTATAGCCTACTTCGGCTATAAGCGAAGGACAGATATGCGGTCGTTCTGACGACCAGCTGTGGGCGGGGGTGGGTGGGGGCAGATGATCCGTGGTGGAAGCAAAACGTCCATCGGGCTGATACGATTAGAGCCGAGTGGTGACGAGCTTCACATTGGCATGTAGTGAGCCTACATGCCAATGTGAAGTTGTAGGCTACCTACTGGTAGACCTATATCACCTATATTGCGTTAAACGAGCGCAAACGCTAATTAGCGCTTTTGGGAAGATATAGGCCTTACGGCCACATTCCACTGAGTCCGTGTTCGGTCCGTCTGCGCTGCGGTACGGGTTCGGAGCCGATACGTTTCCACTCTTATCATTGTGTCAACTCCCACCTACTCCACTGCGTTGCGTGTCTTAGGGTTGGCACGATGGACGATGGCATCGACCATCGTGATTGGCCGACCCCCCATCGACCTCTGAGCCGTCTACATCGGATCATCGTGATTAATTATCTGTTCAAAATAAATTTGTGACGTTTTAATAATAAAAAATACCAAGTCCACTCGCCGTGACGCGTGGGGGACGCGCCGGCGGCATTAAACGAGCGCGCCCAGTTCAGACTGATCAGAGAAGCCTCCCCTCCCCCTCCTCCGCTCTAGTGCTTCTCTGCACTGGGAGCGCTTGTTTAATGTCGCCTGGGCGTCCCCCGCGCATGAGAAGTCAGTTCTTTTGTTGCGAAAACTTTTAAGACAAAGAAGAAACTTCACGTTCTTTCCTGTTTTCAACCCAAAGTGAGTACAAGTCTTCAACTGTGAATTTAACTCGCCTGTTTCCAAAGTGAAAGTTGAAGTCGCTCACAGCAGCAGCCTCAACGCTAGACGCATCAGTCTGAATGACAAAACGTTAACGTTACAGGTCCTCACCAACAACGTGTGTGTTGAATTTAACTAGCTGGCAGTAAACTGACTGAATTACTGGCTGATATAACGTTAGATTCGCGTGGGCTTTTGAACCTAATGAGAGCGATTTGATGAGAGGAGAGTTGAGAGAGAAACACAGCTGCTGCTGCTGAGGCTACAATCTAATGTTATATCAGCCAGTAATTCAGTCAGTTTACTGCCAGCTAGTTAAATTGAACACACACATGTTGTTGGTGAGGACCTGTAACGTTAACGTTTTGTTATTTGCGCCGTTCAAATTGTTTGTAGTGAGAGCCACTGCTTCATTCAGTCACCTGGCTCTGTGCTGTTAGCACAGAGGCTTTAGTAGCCTATCGAAGCCCGCTGGTCTCCGTGAAGTGCTCAACTGTCCAGTTGTAATGAACGCATTGCAATGAATGGCATTACCGCACCGCAGCGACTTAATCAATTATTAACACATTGAGTGCCACAGCGCTTCAGTAAAATTGTCTGGAGCCTGTGCCAGGTTCACTTCCATTCAGTTGAAAACAGCTATAGAATTTTTTCTATTAGGGCTATATTGACAGGACTGGACTCAAATGAAAGATTGGACACTCCTGCTTCTCTCAAAGAAGAAATTTTGTTTCTAGACAGTTCCATTATGAAATGACAGCCTCTGCAGGAAGAGCACTTTCAAGGGTTTTCTGCTGTTTTTTTTTACTTTCCGAGATAAACACACTTTTATGTAAACAAAGGTCACAGAATGAATTCTGCTTCAAGTGTGATAAAATGCTATACCTAAATGAAAGGTTGGAATGTCTACTTTACCTTGGGGGAAAAAGTATGTAAAAAGAATGTTTCATTGATTTTTTACAAATATTTGAACACAGCTTAGTCCAACTTCAAGACGCTGCTTTTTATGGCATCAAGGTGTATGTTGCAGGCCATCTCTCCATAAAGAAACATGATATCAACTTCTTTTTTTTTGATGATGAAAGTACACTTCCTAAGCTTTCATTTGGTGTGTAACAATCAAATATTCCACCACAACATTTCATGCAGTGTATTCTTTTCTTCAAAAAAACCTTCAAAGTAGTTTCCAAATAAAACACATTTTTATGCATAGTATTTTCATAATAGCCCACAGAATGAATTCTGCTTGATAAAATGCTATACCTAAATGAAAGGTTGGAATGTCTACTTTACCTTGGGGGAAAAAGTATGTAAAAAGAATGTTTCATTTATTTTTTACAAATATTTGAACACAGCTTAGTCCAACTTCAAGACGCTGCTTTTTATGGCATCAAGGTGTATGTTGCAGGCCATCTCTCCATAAAGAAACATGATATCAACTTTTTTTTTTTGATGATGAAAGTACACTTCCTAAGCTTTCATTTGGTGTGTAACAATCAAATATTCCACCACAACATTTCATGCAGTGTATTCTTTTCTTCAAAAAAACCTTCAAAGTAGTTTCCAAATAAAACACATTTTTATGCATAGTATTTTCATAATAGCCCACAGAATAAATTCTGCTTAGAGTTGAACAAAATGCAATACCTCAAACGAAAGGTTGGAAACTCAACTCAAGTCAATAACAACAAGTATGTGAAAAGAATCTTCCATTTATTTTCTACAAATATTTGATTCCAGCTTTTTTTTTTTTTTTTTTCAAAAGAACCAACACATTTTATGAAAAAAAGGCATACACATGACTGATGCTATTACTGTGTTACAACTGCTACTATTCTTGTTACAGTAATGACACTGCTATTGGACGGCTTGACAACAGTCAGACAGCAGGCAGTTTGTGTTTGGAGGTAACGTTACTGTAGTCTTGAAGGACTGAATCCCGCTACAGCTTTCTCTCCAGTGTCTCTACTTTTCAACTGTCAAAGCAAATAAACATACTAAAGCTTGATGGACTGCCCACACACTCGTTGACACTAACTAAACTAAACACTGCATCACTGGCTGAAGCGGGGGTGGGGGGGTGGGGGGTGGGTCGGGGAAAGTATCACTGTGAGTGATACTCAAAGTAGCACGGGTACAGGCAGAGAGGTACGTGGTCACAGCCAGGGCAAACGTACTTGGTCTCTTTTCGGAGTCCCTTGGCTGCGCAGTGCGCACATTTTCGATACATTTTGGTTTTGGTGGCTGGGACTTCGACTGGCAGTGGCACATGTCCCGCGAAGTCCACATCCAGCCTCGCTGAAGCGGACCGTTTGCGTGGGTGGACTGGTGTTCTTCCTGGAAGAGGAGGTTGGGGAGGGGCCGGAGGAGGAGGGGGATCTGCGGTCCAGGATTTGAGCACAGACAGGATGAAGTCTTTCAGGGTTCTGCAGCTGGTCGTTGGGTTGCGTGCCCTGTACACAATGAACGCATTGCTCATTGCGATCTGCATCAGGTACATGACAAACTTAGAGCTCCATTTTGCAGTCTTCCTGATGAAGGGGTAATAGGAGATCTTCTGGTCCAGGCGATCCACACCACTCATGTACTGGTTGTACTCCACCACGCATGCTGGCTTCCTCTGGGGGACTCTCTCACTGTTTCCTTTTTGTCTCACCGCCACAGTTGTCATCTCATCCTGGTGGAACGTCGAAATCATCCGGACGATGCGTTTGTCTCGCCATGCCAGGACCATCACTGTGTCATTGTGACGAGCGCGTTGTTCACCTACTGCCAGGTCAGACGTGGTTACCTCGCGGATGGACGGCGGTTCTCCCCTGTTCACACGGAGTGTGCCAGCTGAGTGGATCTGGAGGCCGAGGAGAAGACGACACATTGACTCGCTGTTATAGAAGTTGTCCATCCACAAGCGATAGCCAAAACCCTCAAGGCCGGCAATGAGGAAGCGCACAGTGTCCTGCAGGGTACTGTGAGTTCCACAGTATGGCTTCATGGCGTAGCAGTAACCATTGGCTGAATCACACAGTATGTAGCTCTTGATTCCATACTTGGTGGGTTTGGCAGGATTGTAAACACGGAAACGTAGTCGTCCTCGAAAGTGCAGCATCCCTTCATCCACCGAGATGTTTTGTGACGGCTGGTACAGCTCCTTGAATTTGGAGAGGAGCAGATCAAGGACAAGACGGACCTTGTGGAGCCGGTCGCTGCCATCGACCTCCCGATTGTCGCTGAAGTGGAGAAACCGCCAAATGAGCTGGAACCTGTTGCGTGGCATTGTGCTCCCGAAGTATGGTGTTTCAAGCGCCAGATCAACAGACCAATACTCGGCCCAACTCGGCTTCTTGACGATGCCAGTAAGGAAAAGCAATCCCAGAAACCGCTTCAGCTCCACCAGGGTCAGCGGTTGCCAGGCGTTTACCCTGGAGTATGGCAGACGCAGCTCCTCTATGACAGCAATACACTGTTCCGCGTACTTGTTGGTCTGATCAACAATCAGCAACATGAGCTCGTCACAGAGGAACAGTTCCACAAAGTCGACAGGCTTGTCGGACTGCAGTGATGCTGCCGCACTGGGACCTGGCACTGCGGTGAATGGCAGCGTTTTGGGGCTCCAGTCAGCCATATCCCGCCAGCTCGGAGGATCCAGGGAGGGACGAGACTTGCCCGCTGAAAACAATGAAATAAAAGGTTTTTCTTCAGACAATTGTGATATGTAAACAAGCTGTCTTTTTGACAAAATCCAATAATCTTCTCACCTCTTTTGCTTGAAGATGCCGGCAGATGCTGCTCTTCTTCCTCCTCCTCCTCCTCCTCCTCCTCCTCCTCCTCCTCCTCCTCCTCCGACTCTTCTGTATAGTAAAAGTGAGTTTATAAAAATATATTGACATTTCTTGAAGGAAAAAAAGTTTGTTTTCAATATCAGATGAATAATTGTAATTCTAAAATGGCCTTCATCTCACCATCACTGGAGCTCAAGCGCGCACGACGTGTGACGCTGGGGGGACGTGTGACGTCGTCGTCTTCTTCCTCCGAGCTGTGCTCCAACTCTGAAATTGAATATTTTACATGGTATTATTAGTATGCTAACTAATTGCAGGATCGTTATTCTTACCAAGCTTTGTGTTGACGAAAATAAATTGATGAATAATAAAAGGTGTGTGGGTGTGTTTATTTTATTTTTTACATTTTTACCTCCTCTATTTTTCTCCTGCTTCTTTTTATTATTAGACATTACATTACATTACGGCATTTGGCAGACGCTTTTATTCAAATCGACTTACAATATCAGAACTTACAATATCACATTTTTGTCAACAATCGAGAAGTCATCTATGCATACAATCGTCTGGCATTTACAGCTTTAGTAGTAATAGTTTCCTGTAAAGGATCAATAAAGTAGGCTATCTATAGCCTATATGTAGGTTCTAACCTCTGGAAGCCGCCTCGTCCAAGAATGTTCGCCTCTTAGGTCCAGGGCCAGGGGGCTGCCATTCCTCATCTCTGGCGTCATCAGGAGATGATGAAGCCGTCTCCTCGGGCTCATCCGTGTCTGTTTCAGGGAGATCTCTCTCCCGAACAGCACGGCTGAGAGCCTGTTGCAGTGTGAGCTGCCCAGGCCCTGGGAGCGGCCCACCACGCTTACGCCTGGCCTTGGGCATGACAGCTAAACTAACTAACGCTAGTCTAACTGTACACTAACGCTAATCTAAGACTAATATAACGCTAGTCTAACGCTAGTCTAACACTAACGCTAGTCTAACAAAACAGACACACAAGACAGACAGAGACACACAGACAATTTTTTTTTGTTTTTTTGTTTTTTTTTACACAGATCCTATCTACCCTGACCTAACTAACGCTAAATGCTAACTGCTAAATCTAACACAGGCACACTCGCTAGCACACTCAGACACACCCGACACAACCCACCCACGCACGCACTCACCTCACACCAAGCACTCGAATCCACTCACTACACAATCTCACAAACTAATCTAAAATCGCTATGCTACTAAATTCTACTAAATGCTATAAATCTATTCTCTTCTTCTGCTACTGATACTGCTAATGCTACTGCTACTGACCAACCTACTCTACAAAGAGGCTCTGAGCGTCGCAAGGTTTTAACGTGGCTGCACTGCGCAGCTGCGATGTGATTTTTAAGGTGGCGCCGTGTGATCCCTTGAAGGGATTCATGCTCACTGGCTGGGTACGACCTTAAACAGCAGAATTATGGAATAATATGAATTATGATTTTAGGACGTCCACAGACGTCCTTGGCACTGAACGTTACTTTTTTTTAGGACGTCCACAGACGTCCTTGGCACTCAATGTGTTAATTATTCCCCCCATCCCCGCCGATCACGATGGTTCACTGTGGAATAATCACGATGGATAAATTCCTGACATCGCACAACCCTAGCGTGTCTACTCCGTCCCAGCTCCGACGATCCGGAGCTCTCCGAAAAAGCTACGCAAGGCTTCTATTTTTCACGGATGTCGGAGCAAAGCTGCAGCAAGTTGGGCGGAGCCAGGCATGGAGTCAACAGGGCAGAGGTGCTTACAGCATTCAATATCAAGCCAGAGGACAAACATGTATGAGGAAAAGTTGAAGTGGAAAACCACAAAATAATATATGACACGACACATCCTGGACAACACCAAGCAAGTCCACCCTTCCTCTGCTTCTCCAGTTGGGAACAATGATCTTCTGCCTGTTTGTTGTTGTATTTATCCCACATACAAATTGTCTCACGCGATTTCACGGCGAGAACTTGTCGGTCTTGTCACGCTAGCTGTCTGGCAGAGCGGAGCCATGACGTGCTCTGCATGCAGCCGGTTAGTGTTGGCGGAGTACAGAGCACGTAGCAAAACCGGAGCACAGCCGCAACGCAAATGCAACCAGTGGAATGCCGGTGTTAGGGTATCAGGGGGACACAGAGGTCATGTTCCGGCCTAGTTTTCGGTCTTGTGATTTGAGGGATCTGGGGCCCTATCTACCCAAAAGCGCTAATTCAGCGTTTGCGCTCGTTTAACGCCATGCGCAAAGCAAATTGGGGGCGGACACAAGCGCATGCCTGTGATAATTGTACTGGGCATTGGCTGCCACATGCCAAAGCAGGCGTTTCAGCCCTAAAATGTGGGATATATGGCATTATCCTATCGTCAGCAGCGCGCAATTACTTTGCGCTAAGAGCTTTGAAAATGACCTCTTACGCGCAAATACCTCGCTGCGCTGGGAGCGCACCCGTAATCTCCGTGCAGTTTATCACATCGCAAAGAGGGAAATGAATTGAGAAAACGTGTTGGACAATGGACATAGGCTGTTTACCTTCCCCACAGACGATCTGTCAATAAGCTCTTATTTTGTATTTTGAGTTCTCCCCTGGAAGTGATTTTGGTATGGATGGGCCATTGTATTTAAACAAGCAGTATTCTACTGAGTCGCTTGTATTCAGAATATACCTATAGGGAGAAATTTAGTTTGTCATTGTAAACCCACAGCACAGTAAGGATGACATGTTCTTCATAGATCTATCCTTTTAATTTTGCTCTTAGGTGCTTTCTCAAAGTACACCAAATTTATGCATTTTACTTTAAAAAGTAAAAAAAAAAAAATCTTGAGGGGGGGCACGGAGGAACCACAGACCTCCTATGGGGGTGCGGGGGACATGCCCCCGCACCCCCATAGGAGGTCTGTGGTTCCTCCACCACAACAACTCAAAATCCTGTGGGATTTTGAGTTAACTAATCACACTAATTAAATTAGTATGATTAGTTAGTGATTAGTTAAAGTCAGTTCTGAGTATAGTACTGTAGTTAATCATTAGTTAATGATTAGTTAATGGTCAGTTTGTGAGTATAGTAATAATTAAGTATTGATTAACTAGTAGTTAATCATTACTTAATTATTACCTGTCCATTAGCAGTGTTGGGCATAACGCATTACAAAGTAACTACTGTAATTACATTACATTTGTCTGTAATGAGTAGTGTAAAGCATTACTGTTCCTAATTCCAGTATTCACATTATAGTTACTATTCAAATATGTATGGCATTACATAAATTATTCAATTATCTGCAGGGATCAGGATTGAATCTGCAGGATTATTTGAAAAAAAAGAAAAATGTGCGGACTGGTGCTTTTTCAGGCACTCAATTATGCAACACGGGGAGGAGTCAGATGTTGTGTATGTCATTATTAGGAGAGGGATTTGTGCTGATATGGGCATATGTAAGGTTTCATGTTGTAATTGTTAACTCGCAATTAAGTGACATTATGCATCTCAGGTGATGTTGCAGAGTAACGCAAAAGTAATGTAACGAGTAGTGTAAATAATTACTTTCTCCAGGGAGTAATTAAATAAAGTAAGCAATTACTTTTTTTTAGAGTAATGTGTAATGTATAACTTATTGGAGTAAAGCCCCCCACACTGTCCATTAGTTACTCTTTTTCTGTACCCTAATGTAAAGTGGTGCATCATTTAAAGTGAAACATCATACAGAGTAGTTCATGAGTACTGAATCATTACTTATACCCAACAAATACATTCAACAGTTGTTTCAGGTGAGAATCCACAGCCCAAAGTTGTTAGTCAGGTTCTCAACTGAGCTAACAAGACTGTGGAATCAGGTCAGTCGGTAGAGATGATGCTATCAGACAGAGGCTAAGAGAGACACACACACACACACACACACACACACAGAGAGAGAGAGAGAGAGAGAGACACACACACGCACACACACACACACACACACACACAGACAGATACTGAGAGAGAGAGACAGATACAGAGAGAGAGAGAGAGAGAGAGAGAGAGAGAGAGAGAGAGAGAGAGAGAGAGACACACACACACACACACACACACTGGGGAACCTAAAATCTGAAACAGGTAGAACAGGTAAGCTGGGCAGGTAGACACTTGAAGGGAAATGCCAGTTAGGGAATGTCTAAGGTGCATTCTGCTCCTGAACCTCAGCCAATATCGCTAAAGAATGTTGTAAACAAGGAAGCACACACACACGCACACACCTATTTCGTAGCTACGGGTGCACCTGGGTGTGCCAATGCCACCCACACAGGCAGCTGGCACACCCAAAAAGAAAGGAGGAAAAATTAAGTTGTTTGTTTGTTTGTCTGCAAAACACATCAGCTGTCATGCACAGCCTGTCGGCCATTCAGACCAATAGCGTTTTTGGAGCTGCCAACGTCTTTCTGCAATTCATTCTCTATGTAAGGACGCGCTAGACGTGCTCCTCTTTTAATGAACGCACGTGGCGTTTCAGCGCTGGTGGCGTTTTTAAGCTGAAAAAGTTGAACATTGAGGAAAAGCGCCCTGATCGTCTTTTTCACTCTTCCTACTGTACCTTTTCTCCTCCTGAGGGATTTTCAACCTCTGTTGCTGCCAGAATTAGCAATAATCTGGCTTTCATGTTGACAGTGAACAACATCAAACAGACAAAACTAGCTGGTCACCGTCCGTGTGGTCGTTGTGTTCTGATCCGTACTGCACGCGACTACAGGGGAAAACAAACGGAGCACAAAAAAACACTCCGTGTGCTGTGTTTTGTGCACAATGCAGTCCCTCCAGGATTTCCAGGAGTTTTTTTGTGATTATTGCGATCATAAATGCTTGATTTTGCGGCGGCTTTTCTCAAAATTTGCGATGCAATTTGCGACATTTTATGTGATTTTTTGCGGTAAAATTGCGGGAACTGGCAAAAATTTCGGCGTTGAGGAGAAAAATTACATTTTTTCTTTTCCTCCCTTCATCGTTTCTCTTCTCCTTTCTTCCTCATCCTCAATAATGCTATTATCACTTTGCCTTTTCTCATACCTTTTGCTTAGTGCTTTATATATTTCCTCTTATCCTTATTTCCTCTTTACTTTACTTTATTTCATTTGGCAGACGCCTTTCTCCAAAGCGACGTACAGAGGGATAAAAAACAAGCATAGATCATGTAACATACATAGTGGAAAGCAGAGATAATGAAAAAGATAAATAAAATAAAGAACCAAAAACAGTTGACAGTCCGTGGGCAGCATATAAGGGAGATTAAGAAGTAAGGTTAGGGGGAGGTAAAATGGAGATAAAAGAGATGAGTTTTTAGCCGATTGTGGAAGATGGGGAGAGATTCTGATGTCCTGACCATGGGGGGGGGAACTCGTTCCACCATTTGGGGGCGAGACAGGTAAAAAGGCGAGCTTGAGAGCGGCCCTTGAGCCCGCGAAGCAAGGGGGGGGGGGCGAGCCGGCATGCCTTCCCTGTCCTCCTCATCCCTTCCTTGTTCCTTGTTCCTTGTTCCTTGTTAAATATTCAAACAACTAGACCCTAAGCTAAATATGCCACCTGTGTGTGTGTGTGTGTGTGTGTGTGTAGTGCAAATTAGTTTGCCTCCACTTTCATGCAAAACATTTGGTAATTATTTTGCGGTTATTTTTGTTGGCAAATGTGAGAGGTTTGCCCTCCTCATCGCAATGCGATGACGTGTTACGTTACGTCCCATACTCTCGTCACTTCCTATTGTTGTCCCTCGTTCCCACAGCAACCAGGCAAGATGACAGCGCACACATATCTTAAACCCAGGTAAAAATGCGGCATTTTACTAACTTTTTACGGCAAAATCGCAGGAATTTTGAAAAATTGCAAGCCGCCGCAAATATCACGGAGTTTGGTTGAATTTGCATTAATTATTGCGATCGCAAAATCGCAATTTCCTGGAGGGACTGACAATGAAGGCGCTCTCAACATGATTTTCATAGCGTTCTGACTGAAAAAAGCGCTTTGGGTGTGAGCGCTTGGTGGTGGACAGTGGAGAGACAGACGATGATGAAGATGATGCAGCCGAAACAATGACATTAATAACAGCGGGGGGACGCAGCCAAAAACACACTGATGGTTTGTGCAGCAGCAGTCAGAGGACACAGAGAACGCAACAGATCTCTCTGCAGTAGACGAACCTGCATGCCAACCAAACTTGCGTTCTTTCCCGACTAGAACACTCATTGGAAAAAGTAGGTGAGACTTTCTTTGAGATACCAAAGTGGTTTTACATGTGGCCAAAAAATACAATTTAATTGACTGCTTCTACCTGCTAATGAGTGTGAAAAGGAGCAAACATTGATGGTTATGGTCATATGGTCCTATCTTAACTCATTCACCGCCAAAGACGTCTTTGACGTGTTATCAGAAATAGCCATCCACGCCAAAGACGTGTTTGACGTGTTTTTGTTTTTATAAGTGCAGCGCTTAGTTCAAACACTTTCCCAGCCTGTGACACAGACACAGGTCCCTAACCTCAAAGTCAAGCCGACAGCACGTTATCAAACACATACCGCAGCTGTTGTTTGAAACGAGAAAGAAGGAGGAAAGGAGGAAAAACAGAGAAACGCGCTTCCTTGTAGAGAGGAAAAAACGCCATTGAAACGCCTCTCGGCGCGCTGCACTGCTGCCTTGCTGCAGGGCGAACCTGGATTGCCTAGTCAAACCCGTGACGAACATGATCGATCCGGTTCCAGCAGCGCCTGGTCCCAAAGCCAAGCCGTGTCGTGTCGCAGCATTCATCCCAGCCCGAACGAGAGGAGGAAAACGAGCAGCAGAGGAGGCAAAACGCTGATGGGAAGGAGGGGGAAGGAGGTGCGGGGGAAGGAGGTGCGATCTAGCAGCAGCTGTGGACAGAACTCTCTCTCTCTGTGTCTGTGTGTGTGTGTGTGTGTGTGTGTGTGTGTGTGTGTGTGTGTGTGTGTGTGTGTGTGTGTGTCTGTGTGTGTGTCTGTGTCTGTGTCTGTGTCTGTGTGTGTCTGTCTGTCTGTCTGTCTGTGTGTCTGTCTGTCTGTCTGTCTGTCTGTCTGTCTGCACACTCACTCACACTGAGCAAACTGTATTGTTGAATGTAAAGAAAGCACTTCATATATATATATATATATATATATATATATATATATATATATATATTTTTTTTTGTCATTTGTGTCATAATGAATAATATTTACATGTCTGATGTCAATACAGTTCAAAATAAAAGAATTGAGAGCGAGTTCTGCCTGATATTGTGTGCTGTACATAAATGCCATTTTCTGCAATTTCTTTTCTCAGAGAGACCTTTTGGGTGAAAACAGGGTGTATATAAATGGCTATAAGTAGAGTACAGAACATGCTAAAAGCTCACTTTTTTTTTCCTGGTGAACCCAGAGACGTACATCTTCATTTTGAGGTATTGCAAATCACTTTGGTGCTAATAGATAATTTACTGTGGGTCTTGAAAGATGACCAACAATTATGAAAATCTTTGGCCTGTGCTAAATATTGGCAGTCCTAAACTGGCCATGAATGAGTTAATATTCCTCTAAATCTGGTTTGAAAAGGCCCACTCCGCCCCCTGGCGTACCCTGGCTTTCTGTGGCACACCCAATAAGCCAAGTCTGGCTACGCCAGTGGCACACACACAGACACGCACACACACGCACACACACACACTAGGGCTGTCACTTTTCATTCGAAATTCGAATGCAACTTCGAATGTGGGGGGAAGGGTTCGTTTTCGAAATGTAATTTGAATATTCGAATTATTATATATTAAAAAAAAAAAAAAAAAAAAAAAAAATTCATGTTATTCATTGATAATCCAACAGAGGGCGCTCCGCTCTAACAGCTTGACCTATGCGGACCACCTGTCTTGTCTTGACTTGACATGACATGACAGGCTGTTTGATCCGTTTGATGCGGTTTGATGAGAGAGACAAGACAAAATGGAGGCGGACGAAGATGCAGCAGAGGAAGAAAGCCAGGAGCGGACAATCACAACACCTACTCATTTGAGGAGCAGTGTGTGGAAACATTTTGGATTTTACACCGTAGATGGCAAAACAAACAAAGATAAGGCTGTGTGTCGACTTTGTAAAAGACAGTTTATTTACATGAGCACGACATCAAATCTGCGGGGACACCTGCAAGGGAGTCACCCGAAACAGGCAGCAGAACTACTCTTACAAAGTGGAGATGGATCTGCAAGTGTGGAACCGGTGCAACCCCGTCTCACTGCCTACTACCCGTCTTCAGGGGTGTTGGCAGAAGGTCGTAAAAAGGCGATCACAGAGAAGATTGCAAAGTTCATATGCAAAGACATGCGGCCAGTTAGTGTTGTTGAGGGAGCAGGTTTTCGGGGACTCGTGGAGGAACTTGAGCCTCGGTATAAAATCCCGTGTCGTGCCACAATCACAAAGTGCATAGTGAAACTGTACGACACTACACGGGAAAATGTGAAGACCATACTCAAGGACATAAAAACACTCTCTCTTACTACAGATGGGTGGACGTCGCTGGCCACACATAGTTATGTGACCGTCACAGCTCACTGGATTTCAGACAAGTGGGAAGCTGAAAATTGTGTTCTCTCTACTAAGGAGTTGAAAGGAAGCCACGATGCAGACCATGTTGCCGACTGCATCAGCAGCACACTGGATCACTTTGGCATCTCTGATGAAGTGGTTGTAGCTGTTACCGCAGACAATGCTGCGAACTACATCAACGCCATACACAACTTGGGGTTCATCCATGTACCCTGTATGGCCCACACGCTAAACCTGGCCGTGCGCAAGGGACTTCAAGTGAGAGCAGTTGATACAGCGCTTTCCAGACTAAAGCAAACTGCAGCTCATTTTGGAAGGTCTCCAGCACACGCATGCCTGCTAGGAGAAAAGCAGGAACAATTCCAATGTCCCAAAAACAAACTAATAAATGACTGTGTCACCAGATGGAATACCACCTATGACATGATATGTCGTGCGTCTGAACAGCAATTACCAGTGGCAGCCATCATTTTTGAAAAGAAGTTGTCTCATCTGGAACTCAGCTCAACTGAGTGGACTGTGGTTGATCAACTCAAAGATATACTGCATCCTTTTAAAACCGCAACTAAGGCCCTCTCCACAGAGTCCTATCCCACCGCATCTGCTGTCCTCCCTCTCCAGCACGTGATGCTATCTGAGCTGAAGACTGTTGACCCATCACACAAACCGGCTATCAAAGAAGTGAGAAGTGAGTAGCTATTTGACTTTTATTTCTTATCATTTTTAATTATTATTACGTGTATAAGTCAATGCCTTATTACATTACAACAATGCGTATTTTCCAAGACGAATAAAATACTGATAGCCTATCTCAAAATGAACAAGATTAGAAACATCGTTTGCTAAAAAAAAAAGAAAAAAGGCTGTGATATAGAGCTAAATTTATTTCATTATTATTTTCACAGGCAAGATGTCGGAAAATCTGCAACCACGCTACAAAGAGACGACCAGCGAGTGGATGCTTCTCAATAAAGCGTCTTTCCTGGACCCCCGGTTCTCGCGCTTAGTCCATCTTTCACCTGGAAAGAGAAATGTAGTCGGTAATAGTATATTACGAGAGCTGAGCGAAATTGAGGGAGAGGAAGATGAAGACGATTCTCCACCTCAAGCAGCACGGGGGAGAAACAAAGATGCCCTGGGTGCGATGGGAAGCCTATTTGGGGACTTGTACACATCGGGCGAGGCCGAGGGTGACTCCCGGCAGGAGGACGATGAGCAAGGGGAACGCGGGGTGCAGGTGGAGATGCGATCGTTCAAGAAGGAGCCTCCTCTCGATGCAGACCGAAACCCACTTATTTGGTGGAGAGATAGAGAGTGCATATACCCGCAACTCGCAAAGCTGGCACGTAAATACCTGTGCGTGCCTGGAACGTCTGTCCGCTCTGAGCGGGTGTTCTCGACGGCAGGTAATATCGTAAATAAAAAGAGAGCCGCACTCGATCCCGAAAATGTCGACAGACTTGTGTTTGTAACAAATAATATGAAATAAATCGGCTACTTTTGGGTAAGCACGAAATGGAGCTGGAGTGATGCTAAAAAATGTCAAACAAAACAAGGAAAGAATTATATCTATATTACTTCAAAGCCCTTTGTGTTGTGTGTTTTATAGCACATTGATTGATACTTTAGAGCCTACTTGAAGTGTTGGAAAGAACATAGGCCTACTCATCAGATAAACATAGCAGCTAAAAAGGTTATTGCTGGAAGAATGTTACAAATGTTGTATTAAACGAAAATAATAAATTGAAGTATGTTCGTTGTATTAACGAAAATAAATACATTGAAGTAGGCTATGTTGTGTTAACGAAAATAACGAAACGAATAGGCTACATTGAAGTATGTTGTATTAACGAAAATAACGAAACGAATACATTGAAGTATGTTGTATTAACAAAAATAACGAAAAGAATAAATTGAAGTATGTTGTATTAACGAAAATAAATACATTGAAGTATGTTCTGTTAACGGAAAAAATAAAATGAAGTGTGGAAATAATGTCATGGCATTCCTGTTTTCACTCCACTTACTTAAACAACCGTAAATAAACACCGTTTCCACCGTGCTTTTCACTGATTGGTCACAGATACTGTACACGTCATTGTCTCCGACACTATTTTGGTTAGTATGGGTCTACTAGTTAAGATGTACCTTACGTCTCCGTGGTGCAACCAAACAAAGACACAACTTTAGTGTCAAACTAACTAGTTTGAACGTAGCAGTTAGTGTGGACTTTACACCCTAACTTAAGACAGAACTTACGTTCAGCTGGTGCAACAGGCTGCTGGACTGGGAAATTTTTTTTTTTTTTTTTTTTTTTTTTTTTTTAATTAACCAGAAAACTTCGAATATATTCGAACGAATATCGGGCAATTAATATTCGTTCGAATTTTATTTTGGGGAAAAAGTGACAGCCCTAACACACACACACACATACACACACACCAGTGGCGGCTGGTGAGCTAGAAAGCAAGGGAGGAAACTTGGGCGTTTTTTTCCCCTTTTGCAGTTTGAAGACAGATTCAGAGGAATATCTCATTTTAATTTAGCATTAGGATTAGACTGTGGTGTCATTATTCAGTTTTAACCATCAATAATTGTTCCTTTTCTCATTATTTCATTTCTCAGAGTAAATACTGTATATTTATTTCGAGATTTTTGTCAATTATTTGTGCTGTTATGGTTACTAGCCTAGTTACTCACTTCTACACTATCTTAGATTGTGTTACTTATGGATGGCATGGAATTATAGTGAAAATAGATGATCCCCCCTTTTTGCTGGGGACCCCACTTTGAAAACGTTAGGGTTGTACTACAACCCGGGTTTTACGAGTGAGAAGGACACTTTAACATTAAAACCGACCACCCACCAGTAGGTGGCGTGGTGCCCCCCTGGGGCTGATGCGGCCACCCACCTCACCCACGTGACTACGTCACGCCCGCTCAGCCCCGGGATAGCCACTCATTCTTCCAGCCGCGATGGCGGCGCAGTCTAATTCAATTCCCATGTGGCAAGCAGAAATCGCGGCTACGTACACCTTAAGCGACTGCGGGGACTGACCCGCGTCAAGCAGGCTCTGAAGGAAACAGAGAACTGGTCGCACACTGCAGTTCACTGGGTCCACGCCCTTACTCGTGTACCAACGCGAAAAGACCCGCCACTTGTACGTGTACTGAGAGCGGGTCGAAGCAGCCCTAGCACTCTGAATAGTGCATACCACATTATCAGGCAAGCCCTGAGCTAGCAAATGGTCCCGTTCAGGAGCCAGACTGCTAGCTTCCACCTGCTTGGGGAGGGGTGGAACACCTCCCCCTCCGCCTGGGATAGGAGATCTGCCCGTACCGGCAACGCCCAGGGTGGACCTTTACACCAGGGAGACCAGGTCCGCAAACCATGTCTGCCTGGGCCAAAACGGGGCCACTAGAACGAGCCGTAGGCGCTGTTCCTTCACCCTGTCCAACACCTGACGGATCAGGGGGATCGGGGGAAACGCATAGAGCCCCTCCCGTGGCCACGCGTGCAATAGCGCGTCATGTCCTAACGGGGGGCTGTCCTCCTGGATCGAGAACCACAGTGGGCAGTCCGTCGCGCCCCGCGATGCGAAGAGATCGACGCGGGCACGACCAAACCTGGCCCAAATCTGTTCCACCACCTGAGGGTGGAGGCACCACTCTGAATGACGGGGATTGCCTTGAGACAGCAGGTCGGCCCCATAATTCAGCCGTCCCGGCAGATAAACCGCTGACACTGAAAGGAGACGGGAATACGCCCACAGGTGAATCCCCGCCGCTAACTGGTTCAGCGCCTCCGACCGCACACCGCCCTGTTTGTTCAGGTGGGCGATCGCCGCCATATTCTCCGAGCGAATCAGAACATGGTGTCCATGTATGATCCGCTGGAAGTGAAGCAGAGCCAGGCGAATCGCCTCCAGCTCTAGCACGTTTATGTGGCGAAGCTCCTGAGCCTCCCACCGGCCGTTCGCCGAAAAATGCCCGCAAACCGCACCCCATCCCCAGAGGGAGGCGTCGGTGCGAATCACCAACCTGAGCAGGACAGGGCCCAACTGAGTGCCTCTCGAGAGGTAACGGGGGTCCGCCCATATGGCCAGCACCTGCCGGGCCTGACCTGTCAGAGGAACCCTGCGATGACGGTCCCTGGCCGGGTCCAGGCGAAGTCTGAGGAACCAGATTTGGAACGGACGCATGTGTAGCCTCCCCTGTGGGAGCACATGCAGTGCTGAGGCCATCAGGCCCAACATGACTGTGCACTGATGCACTGACACCGAGGGGCACAGGCCTATCGTCCTCGCCGTCCGCACCGTGCGAGCCTGTCGCTCTGGCGAAAGGCGGGCCCGCATGGTCCGGGAGTCTAGCTCGAGCCCCAGGAAGGTCGCCGCCTGCCCTGGGACGAGGCAACTCTTCTGCCAGTTCACCAAAAACCCTAAGGTTTGCAGGTAATCGGTCACCACCTTGGTATGTTCCGTGGCACAGACCCTCGAGTCGGCCACTATGAGAGCATCGTCAAGATATAGGAAGACGCGGATCCCCCTCGCGCGGAGGGGGGCCAAGGCTGTCTTCACGCACACCGTGAAGGTTTGTGGGCTCAAAGACATGCCGAATGGCAAGACACAGAACTCGTAAGCCTTCCCAAGGAAGGAGAACCTCAGGTATTTCCTGTGTCTCTCGACCACGTGGACATGGAAGAACGCATCTTTCAGATCCACAGAAGTAAAGAAATCTCAACGCGTTGAACAGGCAGGGAAAAGAGAGCATTCGGAACGGGAGCTTCCTCAGCGTCTTGTTGAGACGCCGAAGGTCCAGAATTGGACGCATGGAGCTGTCCTTCTTGGGCACGACAAAGTACCTGTGGTAGAAACCCAAGCGCACCTCTGCCTTGGGAACCGAGCGAATCGCCCCTTTGGCGAGGAGCGAAATAACCTCTTTGTGGAGTATGTCCCTGGACTCCCCTTCCACGGCCGAATCGGGGATCCCGTCGAACCTGGGCGGGGGCCTGGCAAACTGCAGGGCGTATCCCTTCTGGAGGGTGCACCGTAACCATGGGGACGGGGAACATAGATGCTCCCAGGCCTTGAGCCTGTTGGACAAAGATTGTTTCTTGTGGCCAAAGGGGGCGGAACCCGCCCCCCTGGTCATGAGTATATTGTTGGGCACTGGGACCTGATCCGGTACCCCGATGGGGGAAGAAAATGGGGGGGGGGGGGGGGGCAGGACGTGTGTCGTATCGAAGTAACCCCCCCGCCGTGCGACTTTCGCAGGCTGGGGGAACTGCGGAGGCAACGTTCTCTTTCGAGCCCTGCCGCACGCGGACTTGTCCGTCCGTACGGTCCCCAGGAGAGCTCCCGACCAACAATGGGCCCACGGCGCCACTGATGGTGGGCTTGTCCCGGGAGCCTCTAGCCGAGGCCAGGCTGTAGCCATGGACCAAGGCGAGTCTCGATGATGGGTATGAGACCCTGGGAGAGCTCCCGACCGAACTCGGGCCATGGGCACCGAGGACGGTGGGCTTGTCCCTGAAGCTACAAGCCGAACGCTGGCTCTGAGCCGAAGCCTTGGCGAGCTGCCGTCCCCGCCGGGCGCATCGCACCAGCAAGTGGCGGACTGGGCAGGTCCCTGCTGAGCCACAAACCGAAGTTGAGCGCTGAGCTCCAACGACGGTGGGCTCATAGCCCCCCCCTTCCCCAAGGGAGATGACTAAGAACGGGCCAGGTCACCCGCCGCCCGCGTACCCCCTCGTCCCCTTTGGGGGCGGGGGCCGCGTATCCTGGCCTGCCGTGGGACCCAGGACGGGCCCACTGCGGCCGGGTGGGGTGCCGCCATTGAAGGCGCCCGAGGCTGCGGGTCTCGCACCCGTAGGCGTGGAGTGGCTCGCGGCGCCGGAGGCCCCGGAGGGCGACTCTGCGTGCGCGCTGCCACCTGAAACCGGCGGTCCTCCCCTCTCTGTTGCCGTCTAGGCAGGAAGGCTCTGACCGCGTCGGAGTCTCGCTGCTGCCTCTCCAACCGCTGGGCCAAATCCTCCACGGAAGGACCGAACAGGCCCTCTGGAGCGACCTTGGCCCCCAGTAGCCTCATCTGCTCCTGCTCAGGGAGCTGAGTGAGATTCAGCCACAGGTGACGTGAGTCGGAACGGAGAAGGCCATGACCTACCCGCTGATCTGCGCCAGGCAGTCAATCATACGCATGGCGTAATCCGTGGCCATCCTGAGCTCTGTGAACAGCTCGGGGGCGGGGTCACCCTGCATCTCCCGCAGGAGCACTGCCTGGTAACCCTGCAGGATTGCCAGGTTGTTGGTGATGGCGGCGGACTGCCCCGCCGCCAAATACGCTTTTTCGGCGAGTTTGGCCGTCAGCTGGCATGCCTTGGAGGGCAACGTGGGCTTCGCGGCGTTGGAGGCCAGGTGTCTGGCCACCATCTCCTCGAGGGGGCCATCGCGGCGAACGCGAGTTTCTCCTCCCCCTCTAGCGCCGACCACGGAACCATGCCAGCACAGAGCGGCTTGGCTTCCTGAGGCTTCTCCCATCCTCTCTGTACCGCGCAAATCACGTCTACACAGACGGGCATTGGGGGTTTCGGGCGGGGCGCCTCGCATGCCTGAAAGTAGCACCCCATCAGAACTGATTCGGGGGGCAGGGGTGGTTCGGCCCGAGCGATGCCGAGCTTTGCTGCGGCCCTTGACATCACCCCCTGAAACTGCTTTTGGTAGGGCTCGTTGATGCTCATTTCTGAGCGGGCCTCTAGGGGGGCACCACGCCACCTACTGGTGGGTGGTCGGTTTTAATGTTAAAGTCATTTTTTGGAGCAAAGATAACAGTCTTCCAGTGGGCTGCGTACGCAGCGGATAAGGCACTAGAGTGAGAGCTCGAGTTCGAAACAAAGTAAAACCACTGGCTTTAGGCTACAACTGTTGCGAGAAGGTTTCAAGATTTATCTCTATGCATTAGGCTGTGATTACTATTTATATAAATCTATTTATTCACATAGATTCATGATATATTATGGTATACTGCCTACCTGTGACATTAATGTTTTGATTAATCTGTCTAAATGTAGCCTATACTGCATGACTGATCCTATGATGTCATTGTAATCACACTCAGGTGTGCTTTCACAGGACAGGTGTTGTCCATTCAATCAGCCCACCTGTCTTTATAATGGCTGTCTTGCACTGTGTTTGTATGAGACTTGACAAAGGCTACGGCCGAAACTGTCAAATAACGTTAAATTACACTTTCTTACATCTGGAACCAGAGTGTGCCTTCCCCTGCACTATCAACATACTTGTTTAGTTACATTCCAATTCATCAACTTTGGAGCGTTATTTACCCGACATGCTTGGTGCCAATCGATTCCTTATTTCTTCTACTTTCATATGGTATAAAAATCACCACTCACGCTTTAATTACGAGCTCGCTGTCATCCATGGATTTTCGGGCCAAATTCAGTTAAAAAATGTGGGAGTTTAAGGTTGAGGTTTTTATTAGGAAAAATGACAGGCTATGCAGCATGAAACATAAATACGAAAAAAATAGCGCTGCTTGGTGGACCATTTGCATGCCGAATTTACTAGAAGGCGCAGATAACTTGAAATTAATTGACTTACTTGCACATCCATGCCGTCTGTACTGGAACCGCATGCAGCCAAGACGGCCCGCCCGCTCAAAACTCGTGTTGGCTCGTAATGCAATGCAACGACTGTCTGGCTTGTGAACTAACTTACTGCTTTATAAAAAGTAAATAAAAATAAGGGGGTTATATAATATGCTGCTACTGTCGTCAGTGTCGTGTAAATCTATATATTCCTGTCAGCTCATCACAGCAAAGTGGAATTTTGATGTCATCACTTCCTCGTAGTGAACTGGATTCAGCGTTGAGAGACTCATTCAACATTGGACAATACAATGTCAATCTTACCGATCTATGCAATCAACAACCAATTTGGTTGAATAAATTAATTGATTGGTATTGATTGGTAAGGGCGGTTTAGGCTTCAGCTAAATATGATTGGTTGAAAAACACATCATTTCACTGTTCCCTGTGAATTGCAAGTGTTTTTCAACCAATGATATATTTGCATGAGATAAATTACCAAGAAATAAATGCCCTCAGGGGTCATGTTTTTGTACCCAGGGGCGCTGCCAGGGATTTTGGGCCCCATGACAGGACATAGTATGGGCCCCACTGATGCCGGCGTCCGAAGGGCGGCGGCCGAAAAATTTGGGCTGTTTGAAGCTGATTTAGAGGATAATATCGCATTTTAAATTATATTAGGATAACACTGTAGTGTTGTCATTATTCAGTCTTAACTAGAGGTCGACCGATATTGCTTTTTCAATGGCCGATGCCGATGCCGATCTTTAGAGAGCAGGGCGGCCGATGGCCGATATATAATGCCGATTATTATTATTTTTTTCATTCGATAAAATACGATTAAAATAAACTCCTCAAAAAAAGTTTGGAAACGTTATTTTGCTCGATTATTTCTCCCCTTTAATAATACCAATTGGTATTGTATTTTATATAGTTGGAAAGCCTGATTAGTCACCTTTACAACGGGGTACAACTTGTAAGGATTGTGCATTCGTGGAATGAGAAACACACAGCTAAACGTGTGGGTAGCGCCCCCAAAAAATGTGCAATATTCTTCTGTTGGTATTTTTTTTTAAAGAAATCTAGTAGCCTATAGATTTCCATTATCCATTCATGCACATTGAAAATCGAATATAACATTATACTGTAGGCCTACATCTAATATAAGATGTTATCTTAGCCAGTACAGTAACATGTTTTTGATTATTATTTTTATTAAATAGAAAAATACATTGGGTTATGCGGTATAGATTTCAGTAGTGACTGGTAGGCTATAGCGAGAGAGCAGTATGTCAGAGAACTCATTCATGCACTGTTCTATACATTAACAATAATAATAATAATAATAATGTAACTGTTTAGATTTGCTGTCATTTGATGGGAGAAGTGTGTTTGCAGAAGATGGTGGTGACTGAGGAAACGTAACGTTACAGTAGGCTCATGGGTGCATGAGAAGACTCACATTCAGTGGCGGACTGCATAATCGGGCATGTCGGGCAAATGCCCGGTGGCCTGGCCTGGCCTGGCCCGGCCTGCCAAAAAAAAAAAAAAAAAAAAAAAAAAAATTGCAGGCCGATGCCGATTAACTCATTCACCGCCAATGACGTCTTTGACGTGTTATCAGAAATAGCCCTCCCCGCCAATGACGTGTTTGACGTGTTTTTGTTTTTATTACTGCAGGGCGTATTTCAAACACTTACCCAGCCTCTGACATAGTATCATGTCCCTAGCATCTAAGGCAACACGTGAACAAACACATACCGCAGCTGTTGTTTTGAAATTGAGCAAGAGGAAAAGCAGAAAACGGGTAACGCTTCCTTGTGCAGACAGGAGAAACGCCATTGAAACGCGCCTCGGCGCGCTGCACGAGCTGGAGTCGCCTTCCTCTGTGCCAGCCCGGAGAAAACGGGAGAAAGTAATCAAGAGATGTGTTTGATCATCAGAGGAATGAGGAAATGATCGATCAGTTTGCGAGGGCGGTGAGGACGTGTTGAATAGCCGAGGGGAAAACGGGAACGATTTCAGGGAGGATATGACAGGGAGACATGGACGAGGACAGGTGGACCAGAACATAAACAAAATAAACACACAACAGCAAGGCACAAGGCAGAAGCGGCTGCGGCAGTCACAGCAGCCCGCTGTCCTTTCTCAAGAGCTATTCAGTTGGTTCATGAAATCGCTGGGCTGCGTGCCCTCCAGTGTTGCTCCTGGGCCTAAAAAAAAATAAAGTTCGGTTCCGGTTTCCGACCGACCCTGTCAATTTACGTGCGACCCAATTTATTTTATGAGCATGTTGATTTGACGGTGGCGCTATGGCTGGCTCACACTACAGGATTTTAGTGTGAGCTGTTTGCAGATCCAATCTTAAACCTCCCGATCTGCTCACAGCCTCATCGGGGCCGTCCCGATCATATCAAACATGTTTGATATTTAGGACTGAAAATCTGCGCGAATACATCATTCTGCTGCTGCGCGAGACTCCCGTCATTATCGTTAATTGACGCGGCTCATTTGATGCGCTGCACTGCAGCACGCATCAGATAGGCTACCAAATACCAACAACACAGAACCATGAGGATTTGGGGGAAAATGTCACTCATTTATATCACAATGAATGACCAATGAATAAAAAGTTGTTATATCGTAGTTTTGAGTTCCTGCCAGTCAGAGGCTGTAATCTCCTACCTGTCTTACCAGGCAGTGTGGGGGGGAAAAGGCATTGCTGCTGCGGGAAGCAATCCAGTC